>NC_059452.1:111142397-111177397 GCF_905237065.1 Salmo salar
CTCTCCCCTCTCCTCTCCTCTCCCTCTCCTCTCCTCTCTCCTCTCCTCTCCCCTCTCCTCTCCCTCTCCCTCCCTCTCTCCTCTCCTCTTCTCCCTCTCCTCTCCTCTCCTCTCCCCCTCTCCTCTCCTCTCTCTCTCTCCCCTCCCCTCTCCTCTCCTCTCCTCTCCTCTCCCTCTCTCCTCTCCTCTCCTCTCCTCCCCCTCTCCTCTCCTCTCCTCTCCTCTCCTCTCCCTCTCCTCTCCTCTCCTCTCTCCTCTCCCCTCTCCTCTCCTCTCCCCTCTCCCTCTCCTCTCCCTCTCCCTCTCCTCTCCTCTCCTCTCCTCTCCTCTCCCCCTCTCCTCTCCTCTCCTCTCCCTCTACCCCCTCTCCTCTCCTCTCGTCTCTCTCTCCTCTCCTCTCCTCTCCTCTCCTCCCCCTCTCTCCTCTCCTCTCCAGGTTTAAGTTGTTATCTCAGGAGGAAGGAGAGTACTTCAACGTTCCAGTCCCTCCTGAGGGTGAGGAGGGCAACGAAGAGCTGCGGCAGAAGTTTGAGGTTTGTGTGTGTGTGTTAGGGTGTTTGTGTGTTAGGTGTGTGTGTGTGTGTGTGTGTGTGTGTGTGTGTGTGTGTGTGTGTGTGTGTTAGGGTGTTTGTGTGTGTGTGTGTGTGTTTGTGTTTGTGTGTTAGGGTGTGTGTGTGTGTTAGGGTGTGTGTGTGTGTGTGATAGGGTGTGTGTGTGTGTGTTAGGGTGTGTGTGTGTGTGTTAGGGTGTGTGTGTGTGTGTTAGGGTGTGTGTGTGTGTGTGTGTGTGTGTGTGTGTGTGTGTGTGTGTAGGGTGTGTGTGTGGTGTGTGTGTGTGTGTGTGTGTGTGTGTGTGTGTGTGTGTGTGTGTGTGTGTGTGTTAGGGTGTGTGTGTCTCTCTGGGTGAGCTCTTAGCGATCTGGCAGGCTGAGGAGACTGTGTGTGTGTGTGTGTGGTCAGCCAGCTCTCTTGGTCAGCCTCACTCATTAGCACATTTGGCAGGGTAGATAGCAACAATCTGTCTCTCTCCTCCTCCTCCTCCTCCTCCTCCCTCCCTCTCCCTCTCCCTCTCCTCCCCTCCTCTCCCTCTCTCTCCTCTTCCTCACCTTTGTCTTGCTCTCCTCTCCCTCTCCCTCTCCTCCTCTCCCTCTCCTCTTCCTCTCCTTTGTCCCACTTTTTCTCTCCTCTCCCTCTCCCTCCCCTCCTCTCCCTCTCTCTCCTCTTCCTCACCTTTGTCCTGCTCTTCTCTCTCTCTCCTCCCTCTCCTATTCCTCTCCTCCTCCCCCTCTCCTCCTTTCCCTCCCCCTCTTCCTCCTCTCCTCCTCTCTCCCTCCTCTCCTCCCCTCTCCTCTTCCCCTCCTCTCCCTCCTCCTCTCCACTTCCCCTCCTCCCCTCCCCTCCCCTCCTCTCCCACCCTCTCCCTCTTCCTCTCCTCCTCCTCCTCTCCCCCAAGCCAGGAGGACCTGACCCAACACTCCAACTCGTTCTCTGTCCCATTCCAGTGGTTTCATCCCTTTGTATCTCTCAGGGGCAGAGGGACTGATCCCTGTGGGAAGTGAACCTGTAACGTTGTTCTCTCCCCGTCTGAAGGGTCTTACAGTAGTAGGTGTGTGATCCCTGTGGGAAGTGAACCTGTAACGTTGTTCTCTCCCCGTCTGAAGGGTCTTACAGTAGTTGGTGTGTGATCCCTGTGGGAAGTGAACCTGTAACGTTGTTCTCTCCCCGTCTGAAGGGTCTTACAGTAGTTGGTGTGTGATCCCTGTGGGAAGTGAACCTGTAACGTTGTTCTCTCCCCGTCTGAAGGGTCTTACAGTAGTTGGTGTGTGATCCCTGTGGGAAGTGAACCTGTAACGTTGTTCTCTCCCCGTCTGAAGGGTCTTACAGTAGTTGGTGTGTGATCCCTGTGGGAAGTGAACCTGTAACGTTGTTCTCTCCCCGTCTGAAGGGTCTTACAGTAGTTGGTGTGTGATCCCTGTGGGAAGTGAACCTGTAACGTTGTTCTCTCCCCGTCTGAAGGGTCTTACAGTAGTTGGTGTGTGATCCCTGTGGGAAGTGAACCTGTAACGTTGTTCTCTCCCCGTCTGAAGGGTCTTACAGTAGTTGGTGTGTGATCCCTGTGGGAAGTGAACCTGTAACGTTGTTCTCTCCCCGTCTGAAGGGTCTTACAGTAGTTGGTGTGTGATCCCTGTGGGAAGTGAACCTGTAACGTTGTTCTCTCCCCGTCTGAAGGGTCTTACAGTAGTTGGTGTGTGATCCCTGTGGGAAGTGAACCTGTAACGTTGTTCTCTCCCCGTCTGAAGGGTCTTACAGTAGTTGGTGTGTGATCCCTGTGGGAAGTGAACCTGTAACGTTGTTCTCTCCCCGTCTGAAGGGAATGTAGAGATTGATGACATCATGACTTGATTCTTCTCCTCTGTTTTGTTTTGTTTCTCCTCCTCTCCCCTCTCTCTGTCTCTCCCCTTTCTCTATCTCTCTCTCTATCTCTCTCACCCAACACCATTCTCTTTTCTCTCCCTTTCTCTATCTCTCTCTCTCTCTCCCAACACCACCCCCCTCCTCTCCCCTCTCTCTGTCTCTCCCCTTTCTCTATATCTCTCTCTATCTCTCTCACCCAACACCACCCCCTCCTCCTCTCCTCTCTCTCTGTCTCTCCCCTTTCTCTATCTCTCTCTCCCAACACCACCCCCTCCTCCTCTCCCCTCTCTCTGTCTCTCCCCTTTCTCTATCTCTCTCTATCTCTCTCTCCCAACACCACCCCCTCCTCCTCTCCCCTCTCTCTGTCTCTCCCCTTTCTCTATCTCTCTCTGTGTCTCTCACCCAACACCACCCCCTCCTCCTCTCCCCTCTCTCTGTCTCTCCCCTTTCTCTATCTCTCTCTGTGTCTCTCACCCAACACCACCCCCTCCTCCTCTCCCCTCTCTCTGTCTCTCCCCTTTCTCTATATCTCTCTCTATCTCTCTCTCCCAACACCACCCCCTCCTCCTCTCCCCTCTCTCTCTGTTTTTGTCTCGTCAGTATTCAAGGTCACAGTGAAGCCGTTTCTACAGACACTCACAGAGACGCTGTCTCTAGGGGCAAGATATCACACACACACACACACACACACACACACACACACAACCTCTAGGGCCAAGCTATCTGAGGAGAATACTGTGAAATCTGGAGAGAAAAGGAGAAAGAGAGAGAGAGAAGGCATGCAACATGACCCCCATGTCATCTCTCTCGCTCTCCCCCTCTCTCTCTCTCTCCCTCTCTCCCCCCCCCCTCTCTCTCTGTCTCTCTCTCTCTCTCTCTCTCTCTCTCTCTCTCTCTCTCTCTCTCTCTCTCTCTCTCTCTCTCTCTCTCTCTCTCTCTCTGTCTTTTCTGAAGATCATAGGAGGTCAACCGTGTTTCCCAATCTGGTCGTTTGAGGCCTCAGTTATTCCACATATTAATTCAGCAATAGGACCTTTAGTAGCTGAGAAATGGAACTGTTGTTGTTCAGGATTGTTTTCCTTTGTTTTGTGTATCTTTGTACTGTATATTTAGAAAGTATTTCTACGTGTGTAGTTTTTAAAATACTGAGGATGAGGAAGATGGGGACACATCCATGGGGTTAAACCAGGTGATGAATGTGGACTGGTTTGGGGGCCCCCAGAGGACTGAGGATGAGGAAGATGGGGACACGTCCATGGGGTTAAACCAGGTGATGAATGTGGACTGGTTTGGGGGCCCCCAGAGGACTGAGGGATGGAGAAGATGGGGACACGTCCATGGGGTTAAACCAGGTGATGAATGTGGACTGGTTTGGGGGCCCCCAGAGGACTGGGGATGGAGAAGATGGGGACACGTCCATGGGGTTAACTTCTATGGGCTTTTTTCCCACTTCCTGGTTGTAATCTTCTCAGGTTTTGCCTGTCATATGAGTTCTGTTGTACTCACAGACACCATTAAAACAGTTTTAGAAACTTCAGAGTGTTTTCTATCCAAATCTACTAATAATATGTAAATATTTGACTCTGGGCACCGAGTATTAGGCAGTTTACTCTGGGCACGCTTTTCATCCGAAAATGAAAATGGGGCACGCCAATCCTTAAAAAGTTAAACCAGGTGATGAATGTGGACTAGTTCGGGGGCCCCCAGAGGACTGAGGATGAGGAAGATGGGGACACGTCCATGGGGGGGGGGGATTCACTGACAAGGTTTTCAGAAGACATTCAGAGAGCTGAACATAGAAATACAACATTATTGAACTGTCTTTTTTGGACACTGTGGATACCTCAGTGTCCTGTCTCGCTCTGATGATGTCATTAATAATGTAACTTCCTGTTCCCTGGTACAGAGGGCTCGGATCGGTCCGAGCACCAAGAGCACAGAAGGTTCCGCGGCCAAGTTCGACTCCAACGGGAACAGAGACCGCATGAAGCTGTCTGACTTTAACTTCCTGATCGTGCTGGGCAAGGGAAGCTTCGGAAAGGTAACGAGAAGGAGAGTATGTGTGTGTGTGTGTGTGTGTGTGTGTGTGTGTGTGTGTGTGTGTGTGTGTGTGTGTGTGTGTGTGTGTGTGTGTGTGTGTGTGTGTGTGTGTGTGTGTGTGTGTGTGTGTGTGTGTGTGTGTGTGTGTGTGTGTGTGTGTGTGTGTGTGTGTGTGTGTGTGAATTGGAAAGCAGGTAATCTCCTCTCTGACATGGACACTGATATTCCTTAGAGAAAGAGACAAAGGGAGGGGGAGGGGGAGAGAAAAAGAGAGAAAGATTCAGCGAGAGAGAGAGGGAGAGAGAGAGGGAGAGAGACAGGGATGAGGAAGATGAGGTAGAGAGACAAGGATGAGGAAGAGGTAGAGAGACAGGGATGAGGAAGATGAGGTAGAGAGGCAGGGATGAGGAAGAGGTAGAGAGACAGGGATGAGGAAGAGGGATGAGGAAGAGGTAGAGAGACAGGGAGAGAAGAGGGAGAGAAGGAGAGAGATGAGGAGTAGAGAGACAGGGATGAGGAAGATGAGGAAGAGGTAGAGAGACAGGGAGAAAGGGAGGGATAGAGAGAGAGAGATGAGGAAGAGACAGGGATGAGGAAGATGAGGAAGAGGTAGAGAGACAGGGAGAGGGAGAGAGAAGAGGATAGAGACAGGGATGAGGAAGATGAGGAAGAGGTAGAGAGACAGGGATGAGGAAGATGAGGAAGAGGTAGAGAGACAGGGATGAGGAAGATGAGGAAGAGGTAGAGAGACAGGGATGAGGAAGATGAGGAAGAGGTAGAGAGACAGGAGGGCAGCATTGTCTAAGAAGTTGAGTCTGGCTCTGTTCTGTTCTGCTGCCGGCTGTTCCCATGGCAACAGGCATTCAGAGAGATATGGATACCTCAGATCTGGTCATTACTGCAGTTGGGAGCACACACACACACACACACACACACACACACACACACACACACACACACACACACACACACACACACACACACACACACACACACACACACGCACGCACACACATACACACACACACACACAGACACACAGACGTACACACACACACAGACGTACACATGCACGCACATGCGCACACACACACACACACACACAGACATGTACAAAAACAGACACACAGACATACAAACAGAGAGTCTAAAACCCATGTCCAGCCGTAAACACCTTCTTTAGTTTAAATACTGATGTGTAGTTACCCCAAGAAACTCCCTATGTCATGCTTATAGCTTTTTAAAGCTGTTATGAACTCCCTATGACATGCTTATAGCTTTCTAAAGCTGTTATGAACTGCTTATAGCTTTCTAAAGCTGTTATGAACTCCCTATGACATGCTTATAGCTTTTTAAAGCTGTTATGAACTCCCTATGACATGCTTATAGCGTTCTAAAGCTGTTATGAACTGCTTATAGCTTTCTAAAGCTGTTATGAACTCTTATAGCTTTCTAAAGCTGTTATGAACTCCCTATGACATGCTTATAGCAACCCTAAAGCTGTTATGTCTCACTATGAAAAACGTATAGCCTCCTAAAGCTGTTATATCGCCCTATGACATGCGTATAGACTCTTAAAGCTGTTATGTCTCCCTACGACGTGCTTATAGCCTCGTAAAGCTGTTATGAACTCCCTATGACATGCTTATAGACTCTTAAAGCTCTCCCTGTGGCTCAGTTGTAGATCATGGTGCAACGCCAGGGTTGTGGGTTCGATTCCCACGGGGGGCCAGTACAAAAGAAAAATGCATGAAATGTATGAAGTGTCTGCATTCACTATTGTAAGTCGCTCTGGATAAGAGCGTCTGCTAAATGACTAAAATGTAAAAAATAAAAAGTAAAATGACATGCTTATAGCCTTCTAATGCTGTTATGTCTCCCTATGACATGCTTATAGCGTTCTAAAGCTGTTATGAACTCCCTATGACATGCTTATAGCTTTCTAAAGCTGTTATGTCTTCCTATGACATGCTTATTGCCTCTTAAAGCTGTTATGAACTCCCTATGACATGCTTATAGCTTTCTAAAGCTGTTATGAACTCCCTATGACATGCTTATAGCTTTTATGAACTCCCTATGACATGCTTATAGCTGTTATGAACTCCCTATGACATGCTTATAGCTTTCTAAAGCAGTTATGAACTCCCTATGACATGCTTATAGACTCTTAAAGCTGTTATATCTTCCTATGACATGCTTATAGCCTCTTAAAGCTGTTATGTCTCCATATGTAGCTTCTGAACACACTGTAATGTCTCCCAAAGGCAGGCTTATAGCTTATAATGGTTACGTCATGGTTACGTCATGGTTATGTCATGGTTATGTCATGGTTATGTCATGGTTATGTCATGGTTATTGAATAGTTGTGTCAGCTTAATGGTCATCAAGTTGCAAAGTGAGAAGACCTGCTTAGTTTTTACAATTTCTCTTTATAAAATCAGATTTTAACCTAACCCTCAACTAACCCACCCTGCTTAACATTATGCCTAAACCTACCCTTCAATTAAGACCAAAAACACATTTTTGTTTTCATAAATTTGTACGATATAGACAATTTTGACTTTGCAGCTTGGACATCTAGTGAGAACCCCCATCTTAATGTAGTGTTATGTCACTATAGTTATTATGTAGTGAGAACCCATCTTAATGTAGTGTTATGTCACTATAGTTATTACGTAGTGAGAACCCATCTTAATGTAGTGTTATGTCACTATAGTTATTATGTAGTGAGAACCCATCTTAATGTAGTGTTATGTCACTATAGTTATTATGTAGTGGGAACCCATCTTAATGTAGTGTTATGTCAGGGATGAAAGGGATGGAGAGAGAGAGAGAAAGAGATGGAGAGAGAGAGGAGAGAGAGAGAGAGAGAGAGAGAGAGAGAGAGAGAGAGAGAGAGAGAGAGACAGAGAGAGGAGAGAGAGAGAGAAAGAGAGAGAGAGAGAGAGAGAGAGAGAAAGGGATGGAGAGAGAGGAGAGAGAGAGAGAAAGGGATGGAGAGAGAGAGAGAAAGTGAGAGAGAGAGACAGAGATGGGGAGAGAGAGGCGAGAGAGAGAGAGAGAAAGGGATGGAGAGAGAGGAGAGAGAGAGAGAGATAGAGAGAGGAGAGAGAGAGAGAAAGAGATGGGAGGAGAGAGAGAGAAAGAGATGGAGAGAGAGGAGAGAGAAGACAGAGGAGAGAGAGAAAAGGAGAGAAAGAGATGAGGAGAGAGAGAGAAAGGGATGGAGAGAGAGAGAGAGAGAGAGAGAGAGAGGGATGGAGAGAGAGAGAGAGGGATGGAGAGAGAGAGAGGAGAGAGAGAGGGATGGATAGAGGAGAGAGAGAGAGAAAGGGATGGAGAGAGGAGAGAGAGAGAGAGAGAGAGAGAGAGAGAAGGATGGAGAGAGAGGAGAGAGAGAGAACGAGATGGAGATGGAGAGAGAGGAGAGAGAGAAAGAGAGAGGAGAGGGAGAGAGAGAGAGGAGAGAGAGAGAGAGAGAGAGAGAGAGAGAGAGAGAGAGAGAGAGAGAAAGGGATGGAGAGAGAGGAGAGAGAGGGAGAGAGACAGAGAGAGGAGAGAGAGAGAGAAAGAGAGAGAGAGGAGAGAGAGAGAAAGGGATGGAGAGAGAGGAGAGAGAGAGAGAGAGAGAAAGGGATGGAGAGAGAGGAGAGAGAGAGAGAGAAAGGGATGGGGAGAGAGAGAGAGAGAGAGAGAGAAAGGGATGGAGAGAGAGAGACAGAGATGGAGAGAGAGGAAAGAGAGAGAGAGAAAGAGATGGAGAGAGAAAGAGATGGAGAGAGAGAGAAAGAGATGGAGACAGAGGAGAGAGGAGAGAGAGGAGAGAGAGAAAGGGAGAGAAAGAGATGAGGAGAGAGAGAGAAAGGGATGGAGAGAGAGGAGAGAGAGAGAGAGACAGAGAGAGGAGAGAGAGAGAAAGAGATGGAGAGAGAGAGAAAAGAGATGGAGACAGAGGGAGAGAGAGGAGAGAGAGAGAGAGAGAGGGATGGAGAGAGAGAGAGAGAGAGAGAGAGAGAGAGAGAGAGAGAGGAGAGAGAGGGGGATGGATAGATAGAGGAGAGAGAGAGAGAGAAAGGGATGGAGAGAGAGGAGAGAGAGAGAGAGAGAGAGAGAGAGAGAGAGAGAGAGAAAAGAGAGAGGGAGAGAGAGGAGAGAGAGAGGGAGAGAGAGAGAGAGACAGAGAGAGAGGGAGAGAGAGAGAGAGAGATGGAGAGAGAGAGAGAGAGAGAGAGAGAGAGAGAGAGAGAGAGATGGAGAGAGAGGAGAGAGACAGAGAGAGAGAGGGAGAGAAAGAGAGAGAGAGAGAGAGAGAGAGAGAGAGAGAGAGAGAGAGAGAGAGGGATGGATAGTTTGATAGAGGAGGTCCAGGAACAGATGGTGTCCTCTCTGAAACTCTTATTGAGTTTGCATTTACATAGTTACACTGTCACCATATGGACACATACACAACACACACACACACACACACACACACACACACACACACACACACACACACACACGGTGAAATATAGCGTTTCCTCCAGGGTCTTCCTCAGTTCTGAGAGGTTTGTGTCTGACCTTGGAGAGAAAAGTCTGGGTAGAGACACAGGTCTCTGAGTCCCGTCGCTGTGTTGTCATAGCCACGATGCATTCTTGGCGTAGGTCCATCGGCACGGAAACAGAAACCGATGGCGATGAGTGTGAATCTTCCGTCCCTGTGTGTGTGTGTGTGTGTGTGTGTGTGTGTGTGTGTGTGTGTGTGTGTGTGTGTGTGTGTGTGTGTGTGTGTGTGTGTGTGTGTGTGTGTGTCCTAGAGGTGTGATTGTGAACAGATGTTTTCCCAGATTTCTTGATATAGAGAATATGTTTCTGGTTTGATGGACTGCTGCCAATCTCTCTCTCTCTCTCTCTCTCTCTCTCTCTCTCTCTCTCTCTCTCTCTCTCTCTCTCCTCTCTCTCCTCTCTCTCCCTCTACCTCTCTTTCTCTCCCTGCCTCTCTTCCTCCCTCTTGCTCCCTCTCCCTCCCTCTCTCTCTCTCTCTCACCCTCCCCCCCCTCCCCTCCCTCTCCCTCCCCTCCTCTCTCCCACCTCCCTCCTCTACCTCCTCCCTCCCTCCTCCCTCTCTCCCTCCTCTCCCTCCCTCCCCCTCCCTCCCCTCCTCTCCCTCCCTCCCCTCCTCTCTCCCACCTCCCTCCCCCCTCCCCCCTCCCTCCTCCCTCCCCTCCCTCCTCCCTCCCTCCTCCTCCCTCCTCTCCCCTCCCTCCCTCCCTCCTCCCTCCTCTCCCTCCCCTCCCTCCCTCCTCCCTCCTCTCCTCCCTCCCTCCCTCCCTCCCTCCCCTCCCTCCTCTCCCTCCAGGTGATGCTAGCAGAACATAAGAACAGAGAGGAGCTGTATGCCATAAAGATCCTGAAGAAGGATGTAGTGATCCAGGATGATGATGTGGAATGTACCATGGTGGAGAAGAGAGTCCTGGCGTTGTCCGGGAAACCTCCCTTCCTCACTCAGCTGCACTCCTGCTTCCAGACCATGGTAAACACACACACTACACACTACACACTACACACTACACACACACACACACACACACACACTATACACACACACACACACACACACACACACACACACACACTACACACACACACACACACTACACACACACACACACACACTACACACACACACTATACACACACACACACACACACACACACACACACACACACACACAGTGTGACTGAGTCAGTAGGTGATGACTTGATGTGTTGGTGGTGTGACTGAGTCAGTAGGTGATGTGTTGGTGGTGTGACTGAGTCAATAGGTGATGACTTGATGTGTTGGTGGTGTGACTGAGTCAGTAGGTGATGACTTGATGTGTTGGTGGTGTGACTGAGTCAGTAGGTGATGTGTTGGTGGTGTGACTGAGTCAATAGGTGATGACTTGATGTGTTGGTGGTGTGACTGAGTCAGTAGGTGATGTGTTGGTGGTGTGACTGAGTCAGTAGGTGATGACTTGTTGTGTTGGTGGTGTGACTGAGTCAGTAGGTGATGACTTGTTGTGTTGGTGGTGTGACTGAGTCAGTAGGTGATGACTTGATGTGCTGGTGGTGTGATTGAGTCAGTAGGTGATGACTTGATGTGCTGGTGGTGTGACTGAGTCAATAGGTGATGACTTGATGTGTTGGTGGTGTGACTGAGTCAGTAGGTGATGACTTGATGTGTTGGTGGTGTGACTGAGTCAGTAGGTGATGTGTTGGTGGTGTGACTGAGTCAATAGGTGATGACTTGATGTGTTGGTGGTGTGACTGAGTCAGTAGGTGATGACTTGATGTGTTGGTGGTGTGACTGAGTCAGTAGGTGATGTGTTGGTGGTGTGACTGAGTCAATAGGTGATGACTTGATGTGTTGGTGGTGTGACTGAGTCAGTAGGTGATGTGTTGGTGGTGTGACTGAGTCAGTAGGTGATGACTTGATGTGCTGGTGGTGTGACTGAGTCAATAGGTGATGACTTGATGTGTTGGTGGTGTGACTGAGTCAGTAGGTGATGACTTGATGTGTTGGTGGTGTGACTGAGTCAGTAGGTGATGTGTTGGTGGTGTGACTGAGTCAATAGGTGATGACTTGATGTGTTGGTGGTGTGACTGAGTCAGTAGGTGATGACTTGTTGGTGGTGTGACTGAGTCAGTAGGTGATGATGTGTTGGTGGTGTGACTGAGTCAATAGGTGATGACTTGATGTGTTGGTGGTGTGACTGAGTCAGTAGGTGATGACTTGATGTGTTGGTGGTGTGACTGAGTCAGTAGGTGTGATGTGTTGGTGGTGTGACTGAGTCAGTAGGTGATTGATGTGTTGGTGGTGTGACTGAGTCAGTAGGTGATGCTTGTTGGTGGTGTGACTGAGTCATTAGGTGAGACTTGATGTGTTGGTGGTGTGACTGAGTCAGTAGGTGATGACTTGATGTGTTGGTGGTGTGACTGAGTCAGTAGGTGATGACTTGATGTATTGGTGGTGTGACTGAGTCAGTAGGTGATGACTTGATGTGTTGGTGGTGTGACTGAGTCAGTAGGTGTGATTGATGTGTTGGTGGTGTGACTGAGTCAGTAGGTGATTGATGTATTGGTGGTGTGACTGAGTCAGTAGGTGATGACTGTTGTATTGGTGGTGTGACTGAGTCAGTAGGTGATGTGATGCGTTGGTGGTGTGACTGAGTCAGTAGGTGATGATGTGTTGGTGGTGTGACTGAGTCAGTAGGTGATGACTTGTTGTATTGGTGGTGTGACTGAGTCAGTAGGTGATGACTTGATGTGTTGGTGGTGTGACTGAGTCAGTAGGTGATGACTTGTTGTGTTGGTGGTGTGACTGAGTCAGTAGGTGATGAGTGTGTTGGTGGTGTGACTGAGTCAGTAGGTGATGACTTGATGTGTTGGTGGTGTGACTGAGTCAGTAGGTGATGACTTGATGTGTTGGTGGTGTGACTGAGTCAGTTGGTGATGTGTTGGTGGTGTGACTGAGTCAGTAGGTGATGACTTGATGTGTTGGTGGTGTGACTGAGTCAGTAGGTGATGACTTGTTGTGTTGGTGGTGTGACTGAGTCAGTAGGTGATGACTTGTTGTATTGGTGGTGTGACTGAGTCAGTAGGTGATGACTTGATGTGTTGGTGGTGTGACTGAGTCAGTTGGTGATGTGTTGGTGGTGTGACTGAGTCAGTAGGTGATGACTTGATGTGTTGGTGGTGTGACTGAGTCAGTTGGCTTGATGTGTTGGTGGTGTGACTGAGTCAGTAGATGACTTGTTGTGTTGGTGGTGTGACTGAGTCAGTAGGTGATGACTTGATGTGTTGGTGGTGTGACTGAGTCAGTAGGTGAGTGATGTGTTGGTGGTGTGACTGAGTCAGTAGGTGGTGATGTGTTGGTGGTGTGACTGAGTCAGTAGGTGATTGATGTGTTGGTGGTGTGACTGAGTCAGTAGGTGATGACTTGATGTGTTGGTGGTGTGACTGAGTCAGTTGGTGATGTGTTGGTGGTGTGACTGAGTCAGTAGGTGATGTGTTGGTGGTGTGACTGAGTCAGTAGGTGATGACTTGTTGTATTGGTGGTGTGACTGAGTCAGTAGGTGATGTGTTGGTGGTGTGACTGAGTCAGTAGGTGATGTGTTGGTGGTGTGACTGAGTCAGTAGGTGATGATGTGTTGGTGGTGTGACTGAGTCAGTAGGTGATGACTTGATGTGTTGGTGGTGTGACTGAGTCAGTAGGTGATGTGTTGGTGGTGTGACTGAGTCAGTTGGTGATGTGTGGTGGTGTGACTGAGTCAGTGGTGAGTCAGTAGGTGATGTGTTGGTGGTGTGACTGAGTCAGTTGGTGATGATGTGGTGGTGTGACTGAGTCAGTAGGTGATGACTGATGTGTTGGTGGTGTGACTGAGTCTGTCTGTTTTTAACCCTTATGTTACCAGGTAAATTGACTGAGAACACATTCTAATTTACAGCAACGACCTGGGGAGCAGTTACAGGGGAGAGGAGGGGGATGAATGAGCCAATTGGAAGCTGGGGATGATTAGGTGGCTGTTATGGTATGAGGGTTCGAGATGAACATTTTCTTCCCTCCCTCCCTCCCTCTCTCTCTGTCTCTCTTTCTCTCTCCCCCTCTCCTTCCCTCCCTCCCTCCCTATTTCTCTGTCTCTCTTTCTCTCCCCCTCTCTCCCTCCCTCTCTCTGTCTATCTCTTTCTCTCTCCCCCTCTCCTTCCCTCCCTCCTTCCCTCTCTGTCGATCTCTTTCTCTCTCTCTCCCCCTCTCCTTCCTTCCTTCCTTCCCTCTCTGTCGATCTCTTTCTCTCTCCCCTCTCCTTCCCCGTCTCTCTCTCTCTCTCTCTCCCCCCTCTCTCTCTCTCTCCAGGACAGGTTATATTTTGTGATGGAGTATATCAACGGAGGAGACCTCATGTATCAGATCCAGCATGTCGGCAAGTTTAAGGAACCTCACGCTGTGTGAGTACACACACACACACACACACACACACCACACCACACACCACCCACCACACACACACACCACACCACACCACCACACAACACACACACACACACCCTGTGTGAGTTTCCGGAGTATATCTTCCTGTTCCCAGATCGAACCCATTAATCAAATCAAAGTTTTTTATTTGTCCAATAAAAATAAAACGTTATTAGTCACATGACTGAATTCAACCTTACCGTGAAATCTTCACTTCCAAGCCCTTTAACCAACCGAGTCAGTGGGGGGGGGTACCGGTACCGAGTCAGTGTGGGGGAGTACTGGTACCGAGTCAGTGTGGGGGGGGTACTGGTACCGAGTCAGTGTGGGGGAGTACTGGTACCGAGTCTGTGGGGGGGGTACCGGTACCGAGTCAGTGTGGGGGAGTACTGGTACCGAGTCAGTGGGGGGGGTACTGGTACCGAGTCAGTGTGGGGGAGTACTGGTACCGAGTCAGTGTGGGGGGTACTGGTACCGAGTCAGTGTGGGGGAGTACTGGTACCGAGTCAGTGTGGGGGGGGTACCGGTACCGAGTCAGTGTGGGGGAGTACTGGTACCGAGTCAGTGTGGGGGGGGGTACTGGTACCGAGTCAGTGGGGGGAGTACTGGTACCGAGTCAGTGGGGGGAGTACCGGTACCGAAGTCAGTGTGGGGAGTACTGGTACCGAGTCAGTGGGGGGGAGTACCGGTACCGAGTCAGTGTGGGGGAGTACTGGTACCGAGAGTCAGTGGGGGGGGAGTACGGTACGAGTCAGTGTGGGGGGGGTACTGGTACCGAGTCAGTGTGGGGGGGGGTACGGTACCGAGTCAGTGGGGGGGAGTACCGGTACCGAGTCAGTGGGGGAGTACCGGTACCGAGTCAGTGGGGGGAGTACTGGTACCGAGTCAGTGTGGGGGGGGTACCGGTACCGAGTCAGTGTGGGGGAGTACTGGTACCGAGTCAGTGTGGGGGGGTACCGGTACCGAGTCAGTGTGGGGGAGTACTGGTACCGAGTCAGTGTGGGGGGGGTACTGGTACCGAGTCAGTGTGGGGGAGTACTGGTACCGAGTCAGTGTGGGGGGCGGTACTGGTACCGAGTCAGTGTGGGGGAGTACTGGTACCGAGTCAGTGGGGGGAGTACCGGTACCGAGTCAGTGTGGGGGAGTACTGGTACCTAGTCAGTGTGGGGGGGGTACTGGTACCGAGTCAGTGTGGGGGGGAGTACTGGTACCGAGTCAGTTGGGGGAGTACTGGTACCGAGTCAGTGGGGGAGTACTGGTACCGAGTCAGTGGGGGGGAGTACTGGTACCGAGTCAGTGGGGGGGCGGTACCGAGTCAGTGGGGGGGTACCGGTACCGAGTCAGTGGAGGGGGGAGTACCGGTACCGAGTCAGTGGGGGGGGTGGTACCGAGTCAGTGGGGGGGTACCGTACCGAGTCAGTGTGGGGGAGTACCGGTACCGAGTCAGTGGGGGGGGGCACCGGTACCGAGTCAGTGGGGGGGAGTACGGTACCGAGTCAGTGGGGGGGGAGTACCGGTACCGAGTCAGTGGGGGGGGTACCGGTACCGAGTCAGTGGGGGGGGTACCGGTACCGAGTCAGTGGGGGGGAGTACCGGTACCGAGTCAGTGGGGGGCGGTACCGAGTCAGTGGGGGGGTACCGTACCGAGTCAGTGGGGGGGAGTACCGGTACCGAGTCAGTGGGGGGGGCTGGTACCGAGTCAGTGGGGGGGGTACGGTACCGAGTCAGTGGGGGGGTGGTACCGAGTCAGTGGGGGGAGTACCGGTACCGAGTCAGTGGGGGGGGGGTACCGGTACCGAGTCAGTGTGGGGGGGGTACCGGTACCGAGTCAGTGTGGGGGGAGTACTGGTACCGAGTCAGTGTGGGGGGGGTACTGGTACCGAGTCAGTGTGGGGGGAGTACTGGTACCGAGTCAGTGTGGGGGGGGTACCGGTACCGAGTCAGTGTGGGGGAGTACTGGTACCGAGTCAGTGTGGGGGAGTACTGGTACCGAGTCAGTGTGGGGGAGTACTGGTACCGAGTCAGTGGGGGGAGTACCGGTACCGAGTCAGTGTGGGGGAGTACTGGTACCGAGTCAGTGGGGGGAGTACGGTACCGAGTCAGTGTGGGGGAGTACTGGTACCGAGTCAGTGTGGGGGGTACTGGTACCGAGTCAGTGTGGGGGAGTACTGGTACCGAGTCAGTGTGGGGGGGGTACCGGTACCGAGTCAGTGGGGGGGGGTACTGGTACCGAGTCAGTGTGGGGGGGGTACCGGTACGAGTCAGTGGGGGGAGTACTGGTACCGAGTCAGTGGGGGGGGTACTGGTACCGAGTCAGTGTGGGGGGGTACCGGTACCGAGTCAGTGTGGGGAGTACTGGTACCGAGTCAGTGTGGGGGGGTACCGGTACCGAGTCAGTGTGGGGGAGTACTGGTACCGAGTCAGTGTGGGGGGAGTACTGGACCGAGTCAGTGTGGGGGGAGTACTGGTACCGAGTCAGTGTGGGGTACTGGTACCGAGTCAGTTGGGGAGTACTGGTACCGAGTCATGTGGGGGGTACCGGTACCGAGTCAGTGGGGGGAGTACCGGTACCGAGTCAGTGGGGGGGGGTACCGAGTCAGTGGGGGGGGTACTGGTACCGAGTCAGTGTGGGGGGGAGTACTGGTACCGAGTCAGTGGGGGGGGGCACGGTACCGAGTCAGTGGGGGGGAGTACCGGTACCGAGTCAGTGGAGGGGGGAGTACCGGTACCGAGTCAGTGGGGGGGAGTACGGTACCGAGTCAGTGGG
Organism: Salmo salar; assembly: GCF_905237065.1. Lineage (NCBI taxonomy): Eukaryota > Metazoa > Chordata > Actinopteri > Salmoniformes > Salmonidae > Salmo > Salmo salar. The sequence continues at coordinate 111,158,608 of NC_059452.1, forward strand.
GGGGTACCGGTACCGAGTCAGTGTGGGGGGGAGTACCGGTACCGAGTCAGTGGGGGAGGCGGTACCGAGTCAGTGGGGGGTACCGGTACCGAGTCAGTGGGGGGGAGTACGGTACCGAGTCAGTGGGGGGGTACGGTACCGAGTCAGTGGGGGGGGAGTACGGTACCGAGTCAGTGGGGGGGAGTACCGTACCGAGTCAGTGGGGGGGTACCGGTACCGAGTCAGTGTGGGGGGGAGTCGGTACCGAGTCAGTGGGGGGCGGTACCGAGTCAGTGGGGGGGTACGGTACTGAGTCAGTGGGGGGGAGTACCGGTACCGAGTCAGTGGGGGGGGTTACGGTACCGAGTCAGTGGAGGGGGGAGTACGGTACACGAGTCAGTGGGGGGAGTACCGGTACCGAGTCAGTGGGGGGGGTACCGGTACCGAGTCAGTGTGGGGGGGAGTACGGTACCGAGTCAGTGGGGGGGGCGGACCGAGTCAGTGGGGGGGTACCGGTACGAGTCAGTGGGGGGGAGTACCGGTACCGAGTCGTGGGGGGGTCGGTACCGAGTCAGTAGGGGAGGTACGCGAGTCAGTGGGGGGGTACGGTACCGAGTCAGTGGGGGTACCGGTACCGAGTCAGTGGGGGGGAGTACCGTACCGAGTCAGTGGGAGGGGGTGGTACGAGTCAGTGGGGGAGTACGGTACGAGTCAGTGGGGGGGTGGTACCGAGTCAGTGGGGGGGAGTACCGGTACCGAGTCAGTGGGGGGTGGTACCGAGTCAGTGGGGGGGGTACCCGGTACCGAGTCAGTGTGGGGGGAGTACGGTACCGAGTCAGTGGGGGGCGGTACCGAGTCAGTGGGGGGGTACTGGTACCGAGTCAGTGTGGGGGGAGTACTGGTACCGAGTCAGTGTGGGGGAGTACCGGTACCGAGTCAGTGGAGGGGGAGTACCGGTACCGAGTCAGTGGGGGGGATGACCGGTACCGAGTCAGTGGGGGGGGGAGTACGGTACCGAGTCAGTGGGGGGCGGTACCGAGTCAGTGGGGGGTACCGTACCGAGTCAGTGGGGGGGAGTACCGGTACCGGGTCAGTGGGGGGGTTACCGGTACCGAGTCAGTTTGGGGGAGTACCGGTACCGAGTCAGTGGGGGGCGGTACCGAGTCAGTGGGGGGGGTACCGGTACCGAGTCAGTGGGGGGGTACCGGTACCGAGTCAGTGGGGGGGTGGTACCGAGTCAGTGGGGGGGTACCGGTACCGAGTCAGTGGGGGGGTACCGGTACCGAGGTCAGTGGGGGGGAGTACCGGTACCGAGTCAGTGGGGGGGAGTACGTACCGAGTCAGTGGGGGGGGTGGTACCGAGTCAGTGGGGGGGAGTACCGGTACCGAGTCAGTGGGGGGGAGTACCGGTACCGAGTCAGTGGGGGGGTGGTACCGAGTCAGTGGTGGGGAGTACCGGTACCGAGTCAGTGGGTGGGGGGGTACCGGTACCGAGTCAGTGGGGGGGTGGTACCGAGTCAGTGGGGGGGGTACCGGTACCGAGTCAGTGTGGGGGGAGTACCGGTACCGAGTCAGTGGGGGGTACCGGTACCGAGTCAGTGTGGGGGGGGTACCGGTACCGAGTCAGTGGGGGGAGTACCGGTACCGAGTCAGTGGGGGCGGTACCGAGTCAGTGGGGGGAGTACCGGTACCGAGTCAGTGGGGCGGTACCGAGTCAGTGGGGGGGGGTAGCTTCATGCCTTTCTCAGGCACCGTTTCGAGTAAATGTCTTGGATTGGTGGGAGCACGGTCCCGGCGATGTACTGGGGGCCTCGTCACCACCCGCTGGAGGGGCCTCGTCACCACCCGCTGGAGGGGCCTCGTCACCACCCGCTGGAGGGGCCTCATCGCGGTCGTGGACAGAGCAATTCCTGTAGCAGGCCGTGATGTAGGATGTAGGTCAGGATGCTCTCGATGGTACGGGCGGTATTATTTGGAGAGGACCCGGGTTCTGCGTGTCCGAATTTCTTCAGCCGCTTTTAGGAAGTAGAGTCGCTGAATGACAATTCCTCTGTGACGTGGGGAAACGCCAAGGAACTTAAAACTCGTGACTCTCTCTAATACAGTCCCGTTGATGTGGATCGCGGCATGTTCCCTCCATCCCCGTGCGGCTCAGTTGGTAGAGCATGGTGTTTGCAACGCCAAGGTTGTGGGTTCGATTCCCACGGGGGACCAGTACAGAGAAGAAAGAAAAAAAAATGTATGAAATGTATGTATTCACTATTGTAAGTCGCTCTGGATAAGAGCGTCTGCTAAAATTACAAAAAATCCCTCCACCTTCCTACAATCAACTCCTTTTTTTTGTTTTGCTGTCGTTGAGGGGAGAGGTCGTTGTCACGACGACAACACAAAACGCCAGTTCACTTACCTCCCTCCTTTATAGCCCGACTCGCCGTTGTTTGGTCATCAGGCTTTTACATCCGCGGCGTCGTCAGCAGACTGGATGACGGCGTTGGCGCGAAGCCACGCGCAGGGTCGTAGGTGAAACAGGAAGTACAGCAGAGGACTGAGGACACAGTCCTGTCAGGAAGTCCAGGATCCAGTAGCAGAGGGAGGTGTCCAGACTCGTGGCTCTGAGCTCGGTGTCGACCTCGGAGGGAACAATAGTGTTGAATGTTTGAACTGTTGTCGATGAACGGAATTGTCACGTAGGTTTTCCTCTTGTCCGGATGTGTTTACGGCCGTGTGACTGGTGAAGGAAATGGTATTTTTCGGCTTCTCCTCACCCTCTTCTCTTTGAGCGTAGGTTTGAGGGGGTCGATATGTGATTGGTCCGTTCAAACTCACATGGACGTGTTTGCTACGTCCTGTTGATTTTATCAGATATACTGGAAGTATGGCAAAATATACACCTTTATCTCTCTCCTCTCCTCTCCTCTATCTCTTGCTCTCTCTCCTCTCCCTTTCCCTCTCTCCTCTCCTCTTTCTCTCCCTCTTCCTCTTCCTCTTCCTCTTCCTCTTCCTCTTCTATCCTATCCTATCCTATCCTATCCTATTCTCTATCTCTTGCTCTTTCCTCTCCTCTCCTCTCCTCTCCTCTTCTCTCCTCTCCTCTATTTCTTGCTCTCTCCTCTCCCCTCCTCTCCCCTCCTCTCTCCTCTCCTCTCCTCTCCTCTCCTCTCCTCTCCTCTCCTCTCCTCTCCTCTCCTCTCCTCTCCTCTCCTCTCCCCTCTCCTCTCCCCTCTCCTCTTTCTCTCTCTCAGGTTCTACGCAGCAGAGATTGCCATAGGTCTGTTCTTCCTTCATCTGAAAGGAATCATTTACAGGTGAGTCTTCAAGTCATAAGATACTCGTCACAACATCATCTCAGACAAAGATATTCATCACAACATCATCTCAGACAAAGATATTCATCACAACATCATCTCAAACAAAGATATTCATCACAACATCATCTCAAACAAAGATATTCATCACAACAACATCTCAGACAAAGATATTCATCACAACATCATCTCAGACAAAGATATTCATCACAACAACATCTCAGACAAAGATATTCATCACAACATCATCTCAGACAAAGATATTCAGCACAACAACATATCAGACAAAGATATTAATCACAACATCATCTCAGACAAAGATATTCAGCACAACAACATATCAGACAAAGATATTAATCACAACATCATCTCAGACAAAGATATTCATCACAACATCATCTCAGACAAAGATATTCATCACAACATCATCTCAGACAAAGATATTCAACAGCCTTGGCAGGAACTAATGGGATCGGTATTGTCTGGTCGTAATTTGGATATTCTGTCTGAGAGTCTAGTATGTCTCTGAGTTGTCTCCTGTAGTTACCCTTCTGTCTGAGAGTCTAGCATGTCTCTGTGTTGTCTCCTGTAGGGATCTGAAGCTGGACAACGTGATGCTGGACGCAGAGGGACACATTAAGATAGCGGACTTTGGGATGTGCAAAGAGAACATGTTGGACGGTGTCACCACCAAGACCTTCTGTGGAACCCCAGACTACATCGCTCCTGAGGTACGGGTGTGTGTGTGTGTGTGTGTGTGTGTGTGTGTGTGTGTGTGTGTGTGTGTGTCTGTGTGTGTGTGAGTGTGTGTGTGTGTGTGTGTGTGTGTGTGTGTGTGTGTTTGTGTGTGTGTGTGTGTGTGTGTGTGTGTGTGTGTGTGTGTGTGTGTGTGTGTGTGTGTGTGTGTGTGTGTGTGTGTGTGTGTGTGTGTGTGTGTGTGTGTGTGTGTGAGTGTAATTAAGTTGATTAGGTATCGCACGTTAGTTTGACAGGAGAGACAGATGGTTCAGTTCCTAGTGTTAGCACCTACCGGGCGAGAGAGACACCACACACACACACACACACACACACACACACACACACACACACACACACACACACACACACACACACACACACTCGTAGTGCTGTAGACAGTGTGTTATGGTCAGCGCAGCTTCACCTAACTTGCTGTCTAGACCAGGCGGTGCAGCTTCACCTAACATGCTGTCTAGACCAGGTGGTGCAGGTTCACCTAACATGCTGTCTAGACCAGGTGGTGCAGGTTCACCTAGCATGCTGTCTAGACCAGGTGGTGCAGGTTCACCTAACATGCTGTCTAGACCAGGCGGTGCAGGTTCATCTAACATGCTGTCTAGACCAGGTGGTGCAGGTTCACCTAACATGCAGTCTAGACCAGGCGGTGCAGGTTCACCTAACATGCTGTCTAGACCAGGCGGTGCAGGTTCACCTAACATGCTGTCTAGACCAGGCGGTGCAGGTTCACCTAACATGCTGTCTAGACCAGGCGGTGCAGGTTCACCTAACATGCTGTCTAGACCAGGCGGTGCAGGTTCACCTAACATGCTGTCTAGACCAGGCGGCGCAGGTTCACCTAACATGCTGTCTAGACCAGGCGGTGCAGGTTTGAAATATCAAAACCAACTCTGAGCCAATTGTATTAATTTGGGGGACAGGTGGAAACAGGTGGAACATTCATGGACATTTAGCTAGCTAGCTTTCTGTTGCTCATTTGTCCTGGAAGTCCTTTTTTTTCTGGACTTTTCTAGAATTTTGTCCTATTTTGAGTCACACAAAATCTTGTGTTTTTCTTCTTCTTCTGTGGATAAAAGGGTAAACCTAGTTAGTTTCTAGTAATCTCTCTTCCTTCTTCTTCTGTGGATAAAAGGGTAAACCTAGTTAGTTTCTAGTAATCTCTCCTTCTTCTTCTTCTGTGGATAAAAGGGTAAACCTAGTTAGTTTCTAGTAATCTCTCCTCCTTCTTCTTCTGTGGATAAAAGGGTAAACCTAGTTAGTTTCTAGTAATCTCTCCTTCTTCTTCTTCTGTGGATAAAAGGGTAAACCTAGTTAGTTTCTAGTAATCTCTCCTCCTTCTTCTTCTGTGGATAAAAGGGTAAACCTAGTTAGTTTCTAGTAATCTCTCCTTCTTCTTCTGTGGATAAAAGGGTAAACCTAGTTAGTTTCTAGTAATCTCTCTTCCTTCTTCTTCTGTGGATAAAAGGGTAAACCTAGTTAGTTTCTAGTAATCTCTCCTTCTTCTTCTTCTGTGGATAAAAGGGTAAACCTAGTTAGTTTCTAGTAATCTCTCTTCCTTCTTCTTCTGTGGATAAAAGGGTAAACCTAGTTAGTTTCTAGTAATCTCTCCTTCTTCTTCTGTGGATAAAAGGGTAAACCTAGTTAGTTTCTAGTAATCTCTCCTCCTTCTTCTTCTGTGGATAAAAGGGTAAACCTAGTTAGTTTCTAGTAATCTCTCTTCCTTCTTCTTCTGTGGATAAAAGGGTAAACCTAGTTAGTTTCTAGTAATCTCTCCTTCTTCTTCTGTGGATAAAAGGGTAAACCTAGTTAGTTTCTAGTAATCTCTCCTCCTTCTTCTTCTGTGGATAAAAGGGTAAACCTAGTTAGTTTCTAGTAATCTCTCCTTCTTCTTCTGTGGATAAAAGGGTAAACCTAGTTAGTTTCTAGTAATCTCTCCTCCTTCTTCTTCTGTGGATAAAAGGGTAAACCTAGTTAGTTTCTAGTAATCTCTCCTCCTTCTTCTTCTGTGGATAAAAGGGTAAACCTAGTTAGTTTCTAGTAATCTCTCCTTCTTCTTCTGTGGATAAAAGGGTAAACCTAGTTAGTTTCTAGTAATCTCTCCTCCTTCTTCTTCTGTGGATAAAAGGGTAAACCTAGTTAGTTTCTATTAGTCTCTCCTCCTTCTTCTTCTGTGGATAAAAGGGTAAACCTAGTTAGTTTCTAGTAATCTCTCCTCCTTCTTCTTCTGTGGATAAAAGGGTAAACCTAGTTAGTTTCTAGTAATCTCTCTTCCTTCTTCTTCTGTGGATAAAAGGGTAAACCTAGTTAGTTTCTAGTAATCTCTCCTCCTTCTTCTGTGGATAAAAGGGTAAACCTAGTTAGTTTCTAGTAATCTCTCCTCCTTCTTCTTCTGTGGATAAAAGGGTAAACCTAGTTAGTTTCTAGTAATCTCTCCTTCTTCTTCTGTGGATAAAAGGGTAAACCTAGTTAGTTTCTAGTAATCTCTCCTTCTTCTTCTTCTGTGGATAAAAGGGTAAACCTAGTTAGTTTCTAGTAATCTCTCCTCCTTCTTCTTCTGTGGATAAAAGGGTAAACCTAGTTAGTTTCTATTAGTCTCTCCTCCTTCTTCTTCTGTGGATAAAAGGGTAAACCTAGTTAGTTTCTAGTAATCTCTCCTCCTTCTTCTTCTGTGGATAAAAGGGTAAACCTAGTTAGTTTCTATTAGTCTCTCCTCCTTCTTCTTCTGTGGATAAAAGGGTAAACCTAGTTAGTTTCTATTAGTCTCTCCTCCTTCTTCTTCTTCTTCTTCTGTGTTCCTGAGTGGCGTGAGCGGTCGAAGTCACTGCATCTCAGTGCTTGAGGCGTCACTACAGACACCCTGGTTCGAATCCAGGCTGTATCACAACCGGCCGGGATTGGGAGTCCCATAGGTGCGACGCGCAATCGGCCCAGCGTCGTCCGGGGTTTGGCCTGCCGGTGTAGTCCGTCATTGTAAAATAAGAATTTTGTTCTCAACTGACTTGCCCTAGTTAAATAAAGGTTAAAGACGGTTTTATTTTAACATTTTATTCTTCTTCTGTGGATTTTATATGGCAGGTTGTTAACCAACTTTAAGGTGCACTACCACCACCAACTGGACTGGAGTGGCGGACCTCAGTCCGTCTTCCAATCACCCACGTGGGTATATGCTCCTATAAACCAATGAGGAGAGGAGGAGAGGCGGGACTTGCAGCGCCGTCTAAGTGTCACAAACAGAACCAAGTTGTATTTTTAGCGCCTGGCTACTCAGAGGCTCGTTGACGCACGCGAGCAGTTAGGATGAAACGATTGAATATCGTGTGTGTGCGTACATACATTCAACGCTCGCGGCGCGGTCGGCATGCTATGCTCGTGTAGCAACACCAGAGAGAGAACAAATTCACCTCTTATAATGACTTATTCTAAAGCTGTAGTCTAATCCATTGTATTTAAATTCTACTTTACTATACTGTATTCTACTGTATTCTACTCTACTATATTCTACTATATTATACTGTACTCTGTTTTATTATATTATACTCTATTCTACTATATTCTACTCTAATTTATTATATTCTACTCTGTTCTACTCTACTTTACTCTGTTCTACTCTACTCTATTATGCTCTACTCAATTATATTATTCTCGGTTCTATTCTATTATACTCTATCTTACTCTATTCTACTTTATTCTATTCTGCTCTACTATACTCTATTCTACTCTATTCTACTCTATTATGCAATACTCTATTCTTCTCTATTCTACTCTATTCTACTCCATCCTACTCTATTCTTCTCTATTCTGTTCTACTCTATTCTACTCTATTCTTCTCTATTCTGTTCTACTCCATTCTACGCTATTCTATTCTACTCTCTCTCCCCAACCTCCTCACCTCCTTTCTACTCTAATCTATTCTACTCTATTTTACTATATTCTATTCTACTATATTCTGTTCTGCTCTATTTTATTCTACTCTATTCTATTCTGTTCTACTCTAATCTACTCTATTCTATTCTGTTCTACTCTATTCTTTTTTACTCTATTCTGTTCTACTATATTCTATTCTACTCTATTCTGTTCTACTATATTCTGTTCTACTATATTCTATTCTACTCTATTCTATTCTACTATATTCTATTCTACACTATTCTGTTCTTCTATATTATATTCTACTCTATTCTGTTCTACTATATTCTATTCTACTCTACTCTGTTCTACTCTATTCTATTCTACTATATTATATTCTACACTATTCTGTTCTATTCTACTATATTCTATTCTACTCTATTCTATTCTACTATATTCTATTCTACACTATTCTGTTCTTCTATATTCTATTCTACTCTATTCTGTTCTACTATATTCTATTCTACTCTACTCTGTTCTACTCTATTCTATTCTACTATATTATATTCTACACTATTCTGTTCTATTCTACTATATTCTATTCTACTCTATTATTTTCTACTCTATTCTACTTTATTCTACTCAATTCTGTTCTACTCTGTTCTACTCTATTCTATTCTACTATATTCTATTCTACACTATTCTATTCTACTATATTCTATTCTACTCTATTCTATTCTACTATATTCTATTCTACACTATTCTATTCTACTATATTCTGTTCTTCTATATTATATTCTCCTCTATTCTGTTCTACTATATTCTATTCTACTCTACTCTGTTCTACTCTATTCTATTCTACTATATTATATTCTACACTATTCTGTTCTATTCTACTATATTCTATTCTACTCTATTATTTTCTACTCTATTCTACTTTATTCTCTTCTGTTCTACTCTATTCTACTCTATTCTGTTCTACTATATTCTATTCTACTCTGTTCTACTCTATTCTATTCTACTATATTCTGTTCTACTCTATTCTACTATATTCTATTCTACTATATTCTGTTCTACTATATTCTATTCTACTATATTCTGTTCTTCTATATTCTATTCTACTCTATTCTGTTCTACTCTATTCTCTTCTACAATATTATATTCTACTCTACTCTGTTCTACTCTATTCTGTACTTCTATATTCTATTCTATTCTACTATATTCTACTCTATTCTATTATACTCTATATACTTCTAATCTATTCTGCTCTATTATTTTCTTCTATATTCTACTCTATTCTACTATATTCTACTCTATTCTATTCTACTCTCTCTCCCCAACCTCCTCCCCCTCCTTTCTACTCTAATCTGTTCTACTCTATTCTACTATATTCTATTCTACTATATTCTATTCTACTATATTCTATTCTACTCTATTCTGTTCTAATCTATTCTGCTCTATTTGAATTTTTCTATATTGTACTCTCCCCTCCCCTCCCCTCCCCTCCCCTCCCCTCTCCTCTCCTCTCCTCTCCTCTCCTCTCCTCTCCTCTCCTCTCCTCTCCTCTCCTCTCCTCTCCTCTCCTCTCCTCTCCTCTCCTCTCCTCTCCTCTCCTCTCCTCTCCTCCTCCAGATCATAGCGTACCAGCCCTATGGGAAGTCAGTGGACTGGTGGGCCTTTGGAGTTCTACTGTATGAGATGCTGGCTGGACAGGTAGGTGTGTGTGTGTGTGTGTGTGTGTGCATATGTTAACATTTTACTGTGGGTATTAACCTATCCTCTCCTCCTCTCTCCTCCCTCTGTCCTCCCCTCCTCCCTCTGTCCTCCCCTCCTCCCTCTGTCCTGTCCTCCTCCCTCTGTCCTCCATTCCTCCCTCTGTCCTCCCTCTGTCCTCCCCTCCTCCCTCTGTCCTCCATTCCTCCCTCTGTTCTCCCCTCCTCCCTCTGTACTCCCCTCCTCCCTCTGTCCTCCCCTCCTCCCTCTGTCCTCCCCTCCTCCTCCCTCTGTCCTCCCCTCCTCCCTCTGTCCTCCCCTCCTCCCTCTGTCCTCCCCTCCTCCCCCCTCCTCCCTCTGTCCTCCCCTCCTCCCTCTGTCCTCCCTCTGTCCTCCCTCTGTCCTCCCCTCCTCCCTCTGTCCTCCCCTCCTCCTCCCTCTGTCCTCCCCTCCTCCCTCTGTCCTCCCCTCCTCCCTCTGTCCTCCCCTCCTCCCCCTCCTCCCTCTGTCCTCCCCTCCTCCCTCTGTCCTCCCTCTGTCCTCCCTCTGTCCTCCCCTCCTCCCTCTGTCCTCCCCTCCTCCCTCTGTCCTCCCTCTGTCCTCCCTCTGTCCTCCCCTCCTCCCTCTGTCCTCCCCTCCTCCCTCTGTCCTCCCCTCCTCCCTCTGTCCTCCCCTCCTCCCTCGGTCCTAGCCTCCCTTCGACGGTGAGGATGAGGATGAGTTGTTCCAGTCCATCATGGAGCATCACGTCTCCTACCCCAAGTCCATGTCCAAGGAAGCTGTCGCCATCTGCAAAGGGGTGAGGAGAAAACGCACCTCCTAATAACCACAATATATTGATAAAGTGTGTTTGTCTTCCGTTTCACTGCAATTTGGGGAGGAGGAAAGAGAGAGAGGAGGAAAGAGAGGGAGAGAGAGAGGGGAGGAAAGAGAGGGAGAGAGAGGGGGAGGAGAGAGAGGGGGAGAGAGAGAGAGGAGGAAAGAGAGGGGGAGAGAGAGAGAGGAGGAAAGAGAGGGGGAGAGAGAGAGAGGAGGAAAGAGAGGGGGAGAGAGAGAGAGAGAGGAGGAAAGAGAGAAAGGGAGGGGGAGAGAGAGGGGGAGAGAGAGAGAGAGAGAGAGAGGAGGAAAGAGGGAGAGAGAGAGGAGGAAAGAGAGGGAGGGAGGGAGAGAGAGAGGGGGAGGAGGTTGGGTAGGGAGAGAGGGAAGGAAAGGAGGGAGAGGAGGTTGGGGAGGGAGAGAGGGGAGGAAAGGAGGGAGAGGAGGTTGGGGAGGGAGAGAGGGAAGGAAAGGAGGGGGAGGGAGAGAGGGGAGGAAAGGAGGGGGAGGGAGAGAGGGGAGGAAAGGAGGGGGAGGGAGAGAGGGGAGGAAAGGAGGGGGAGGGAGAGAGGGGAGGAAAGGAGGAGGAGGGAGAGAGGGGAGGAAAGGAGGGGAGGAGAGGAGGGGGAGGAAAGGAGGGGGAGGGAGAGAGGGGAGGAAAGGAGGGGGAGGGAGAGAGGGGAGGAAAGGAGGGGGAGGGAGAGAGGGGAGGAAAGGAGGGAGAGGAGGTTGGGGAGGGAAAGAGGGGAGGAAAGGAGGGGGAGGAGGTTGGGGAGGGGGAGGAAAGGAGGGGGAGGGAGAGAGGGGAGGAAAGGAGGGAGAGGAGGTGGGATAATGAAATGCAGTATATGTCTTCTGTCCTTCTCTGCCGTTCTGCAGTGTTCGTTCTTAAGATGAGCTTTTCTCTGTCTGTCTTCCTTATTCCCTGTTTATTCATCCTCTAAACACACACACACACACACACACACACACACACACACACACACACACAGCTCAGTTATCCAGCCAGCAGAGTCCGTCCCTCTCTATCAAACCTCAGTCTCGTCCTCGACCGTTACCCTTCAGTACCCACTGCAATCACACACACACACACACACACACACACACACACACACACACACACACACACACACACACACACACACACACACAGAGATATCAGTCACAGGGGAATAGAAGACGATATACAATAGAAGCCGTCATTCCATTGGTAATCCAGTGGGGGCTCTCAGAACATTTAAGGGGAGGAAAGGTCAGAGGTCTAGCGCCAGCCAGACGTGATGCTATCTTCTTTCTCCCCTCCCCTCTCCCCTCCCCTCCCTCTCCTCTCCTCTCCTCTCCTCCTCTCCCTCTCCTCTCCTCTCTCCTCTCCTCTCTCCTCTCTCCTCTCCTCTCCCTCTCCTCTCCTCTCCTCCTCTCCTCTCCTCCCTCCTCTCCCTCTCCTCTCCTCTCTCCTCTCCTCTCCTCTCCTCTCCCTCTCCTCTCCCTCTCCTCTCCTCTCCTCCTCTCCTCTCCTCCTCTCTCCCTCTCCTCTCCTCTCTCCTCTCCTCTCCTCTCCCTCTCCTCTCCCTCTCCTCTCCTCTCCTCCTCTCCTCTCCTCCTCTCCCCCTCTCCTCTCCTCTCCTCTCCTCTCCTCTCCTCTCCTCTCCTCTCCTCTCCTCTCCTCTCCTCTCCTCTCCTCTCCTCTCCTCTCCTCTCCTCTCCTCTCCTCCTCTCCTCTCCTCCTCTCCCCTCCTCTCCTCTCCTCTCCTCCTCTCCTCTCCCTCTCCCCCTTTCTCTCCCCTTATTTTCCTCCCCCTCCCTCTATCTCCCTCTCTCTCCCCCATCTCTCCTCCTACCTCCCTATCTCCTTCTCCCTCATCCTATCTCCCTCTCTCTCTCTCCCCCTCTCTCTCTCTCTCTCCCCCTATCTCCCTCTCTCTCTCCTCATATCTCCCTCTCTCTCTCCTCATATCTCCCTCTCTCCCCCTATCTCCCTCTCTCTCTCTCTCCCCATATCTCCCTCTCTCTCTCCTCATATCTCCCTCTCTCCTCATATCTCCCTCTCATCTCCCTCTCCCCCCTCCACCCATCTCCCTCTCTGTCCGCCTGTTCATTTGGTTTACACCAGTAAATTACAGGACACACCTCCTCTTGTCCATCTGGTTCTATGTAAAGTACTGTGTTATCTATCCATCTGGTTCTATGTAAAGTACTGTGTTATCTATCCATCTGGTTCTATGTAAAGTACTGTGTTATCTATCCATCTGGTTCTATGTAAAGTACTGTGTTATCTATCCATCTGGTTCTATGTAAAGTACTGTGTTATCTATCCATCTGGTTCTATGTAAAGTACTGTGTTATCCGTCCATCTGGTTCTATGTAAAGTACTGTGTTATCTATCCATCTGGTTCTATGTAAAGTACTGTGTTATCCGTCCATCTGGTTCTATGTAAAGTACTGTGTTATCTGGTTCTATGTAAAGTACTGTGTTATCTATCCATCTGGTTCTATGTAAAGTACTGTGTTATCCGTCCATCTGGTTCTATGTAAAGTACTGTGTTATCTATCCATCTGGTTCTATGTAAAGTACTGTGTTATCCGTCCATCTGGTTCTATGTAAAGTACTGTGTTATCTATCCATCTGGTTCTATGTAAAGTACTGTGTTATCCGTCCATCTGGTTCTATGTAAAGTACTGTGTTATCTGGTTCTATGTAAAGTACTGTGTTATCTATCCATCTGGTTCTATGTAAAGTACTGTGTTATCCGTCCATCTGGTTCTATGTAAAGTACTGTGTTATCTATCCATCTGGTTCTATGTAAAGTACTGTGTTATCCGTCCATCTGGTTCTATGTAAAGTACTGTGTTATCTGGTTCTATGTAAAGTACTGTGTTATCTATCCATCTGGTTCTATGTAAAGTACTGTGTTATCCGTCCATCCGTTCATCTGGTTATCTGTCCAACTCCCTTTCAAAACCTACTTCACGACAAGAGAGAAAACACAACACAACACTACATAAAGAGAGACCTAAGACAACAACCTCTAACCCCCTCCCTGTCTCTATGGAGCCTCTAACCCCCTCCCTGTCTCTATGGAGCCTCTAACCCCCTCCCTGTCTCTACGGAGCCTCTAACCCCCTCCCTGTCTCTATGGAACCTCTAAACTCTAACCCCTCCCTGTCTCTATGGAGCCTCTAACCCCGTCCCTCCCTGTCTCTATGGAGCCTCTAACCCCCTCCCTGTCTCTATGGAGCCTCTAACCCCCTCCCTGTCTCTACGGAGCCTCTAACCCCCTCCCTGTCTCTATGGAGCCTCTAACCCCATCCCTCCACGCTCTATGGAGCCTCGAACCCCCTCCCTGTCTCTATGGAGCCTCTAAACCCCTCCCTGTCTCTATGGAGCCTCTAACCCCCTCCCTGTCTCTATGGAGCCTCTAACCCCCTCCCTGTCTCTATGGAGCCTCTAACCCCCTCCCTGTCTCTACGGAGCCTCTAACCCCGTCCCTCCCTGTCTCTAGTTGATGACTAAGCACCCTGGGAAGCGTCTGGGCTGTGGTCCTGAGGGGGAGCGAGACATCAGGGACCACGGGTTCTTCCGCTATATGGACTGGGACAAACTGGAGAACAAGGAAGTGCAACCGCCATTCAAACCCAAAGCTGTAAGTCTCCGCTGTCTCTCTCTCTGTCCCCTCCTGTCCTTTCAGCTAGGCAACGTTGATGATGATGATGGTGGTGATGATGGTGGTGATGGTGGTGATGGTGATGATGGTGGTGATGGTGGTGATGGTGATGGTGGTGATGATGGTGGTGATGATGATGGTGATGGTGGTGATGGTGGTGATGGTGATGATGGTGGTGATGGTGATGATGGTGGTGATGATGGTGATAGTGGTGATGATGGTGATGATGGTGGTGATGATGGTGATAGTGGTGGTGATGGTGATGATGGTGGTGATGGTGATAGTGGTGGTGATGGTGATGATGGTGGTGATGATGGTGATAGTGGTGATGGTGGTGATGGTAGTGATGGTGGTGATGGTGATGATGGTGGTGATGATGGTGGTGATGGTGGTGATGGTGATGATGGTGGTGATGATGGTGATAGTGGTGGTGATGGTAGTGATGGTGATGATGGTGGTGATGATGGTGATAGTGGTGGTGATGGTGATGATGGTGGTGATGGTGGTGATGATGGTGATGATGGTGGTGATGATGATGGTGATAGTGGTGGTGATGGTAGTGATGGTGGTGATGATGGTGATAGTGGTGATGATGGTGATGGTGATGATGGTGATGGTGGTGATGATGGTGATAGTGGTGATGATGGTGATAGTGGTGATGATGGTGATAGTGGTGATGATGGTGATAGTGGTGATGATGGTGATAGTGGTGATGATGGTGATAGTGGTGATGATGGTGATGATGGTGGTGATGATGGTGATAGTGGTGGTGATGGTAGTGATGGTGTGTCTGATGTTAGTTGTGTGTTGATGGTGAACTGCAGTTTACTGGTGTTCCAGAGTGTTTCAGCTCCACCTTGTTGTTCCATCAAAAGGTCAGAAGGCAGAATGTGTCAGAACAGAACCTTAATGAGTCCAGACCTTTTCCTCTATCCCTGTCTTCTGCTCTTCCCCTCTCTCTCTCTCTCTCTCTCTCTCTCTCTCTCTCTCTCTCTCTCTCTCTCTCTCTCTCTCTCTCTCCCTCTCTCTCTCTCTCTCTCTCTCTCTCTCTCTCTCTCTCTCTCTCTCTCTCTCTCTCTCTCTCTCTCTCTCTCTCTCTCTCTCTCTCTCTCTCTCTCTCTCTCTCTCTCTCTCTCTCTCTCTCTCTCTCTCCCTCTTCCCCTCTCTCTCTCTCTCTCTTCCCCCTCTCTCTCTCTTCTTCTCTGTTGTAGCTGTCAGAGACATCAGACCTCCTGTTGTTTAGTTGTGCCTGCTGAGAGAGAAATAGACCGACAGAGATAGAGAGAAGAGAGCTAGAGAGAGATGTATAATACAGCAGGAATTAAACTACACTTAGGAAATACAGCAGGAACAAAACTACACTTAGGAAATAGAGCAGGGACAAAACTACACTAATACAGCAGGAACAAAACTACACTTAGGAAATACAGCAGGAACAAAACTACACTTAGGAAATACAGCAGGAACAAAACTACACTAATACAGCAGGAACAAAACTACACTTAGGAAATACAGCAGGAACAAAACTACACTAATACAGCAGGAACAAAATTACACTAATACAGCAGAAATAAAACTACACTAATACAGCAGGAACAAAATTACACTTAGGAAATACAGCAGGAATAAAATTACACTTAGGAAATACAGCAGGAACAAAACTACACTTAGGAAATACAGCAGGAACGAAACTACACTAATACAGCAGGAACAAAACTACACTTAGGAAATACAGCAGGAACAAAACTACACTAATACAGCAGGAACAAAACTACACTAATACAGCAGGAACAAAATTACACTAATACAGCAGGAACAAAACTACACTAATACAGCAGGAACAAAACTATACTTAGGAAATACAGCAGGAACAAAACTACACTAATACAGCAGGAACAAAATTACACTTAGGAAATACAGCAGGAACAAAATTACACTAATACAGCAGGAACAAAATTGCACTTAGGAAATACAGCAGGAACAAAATTGCACTTAGGAAATACAGCAGGAACAAAACTACACTTAGGAAATACAGCGGAAAATAAAAATGCAAAGAGAATAGAAAATAAATATAGCTGCGAGCATCGATGAACGGTGTTCACAGGATGACAGGAAGGACAGAAGGTCAGTTGGATTAACAAAGCAAAGCGCTCTATCATGTAGGACCTATCTTCCTTTATGTACGTACAGTAAAAGCATTACCGTGTTTATCTCTCACGGAACCAACAGGGATGTTGATTGATTGATCCATGTTGACGCGATGGCGTCACGCAGTTGCTGCTGATCAGACGTCCCGTTCCGTCTCGTCCCAAAGAGGCTTTATTGGGTTTGAGGTCCTGGGGGGGGACGGGGACTGGGGATGGGGGACTGGGGACGAGGGACTGGGGACGGGGGACTGACCAGGCCACTCGAATAAACTGAACTCGCTGTCATATTCCAGGATGTGTTTTTTTTCCGCTTCTTGTCCAGTGTTGGTGATCGCGTGTCCACTGGAGACTTTTTCTACTTAGTTTTTTGTTGTTGTTGTTGTTGTTGTTGTTGTTACTGTTGTTGTTGTTGTTATTGTGGTTGTGGTTGTTGTTGTTGTTGTTGTTTTACCTCTCTCATCAACGAGTTTTGGACCCGCTGGACTGCCGTTGACTGGATGTTGTTTTTTGTTTGTTTTTGTTTGTTGTAAAAGCCTAGACGATGTCGTGTGTGTGAAAAGTCCCAGGAAGGACAGACGTTTCTGAGATACTGGGTCCGGGAGCACCTGGCATCGACGGTCGTACCACACTCAAAAAAGGACCTTGGGTCACGTGTTTTGTTGTTGCCCGTTCTAACGTTCAATGGGAACAGTAACTGAATGCCTCGATGCCTGTCTGCCTGCTTTATATAACAAGCTACGACCACGTGACTCTCTGTCTGTAGGAGCGATCCAATTGTGGTGAACGGTGGACGGTGTACCTAATAAACTGTCCGGGGAATGCGTAGGTACACAATAATAAGTTGTTAAAATGAGTTTATTGTTTGTTGTTGAGACAATCAATACCATGTTTTACATTGATAGATCGTTGTGGAGGGGATTTACATTGGTTTAAATGGAAAACGTAAAATCTTTTTAACCAATCCCTTACCGTTACTGAAACTAAGTTCACGGTCCACGTTTCGTTGGTCCTACGGTTCAGATGATGTTTAGGATAAAAAATATATATTTGTATTTATTTATATATATATATATATTTTTAAAGCATTAGCGTTACAATAGTAAAAAAAAAAAGGTTAATTAATTGTTTCATTATTATTATTTTTTATTTAAGGTATTGTTGCCAAACTGAACATGGTGCATCGTGGTTAATTTCTTTGACGAGCCTAATATATTTGACGTCGATAGGCCGTTGTGGAGGGGATTTTTACAAAGGATTTAAATGGACACGTAAAAATCTGATTTCCTGATTCATCAATGACTCAGCCATCTCTTAACCAATCAAACTCTGTTTCTCAGCCTCTCTGTTAACCCCATAATAACAATAGGTTTCAGAAAGGGACAGAGACACTCCTGTATCTTCCTTTCTCTCTTCCTGTCTCTCTATCTCTCTATCTTCCTTTCTCTCTTCCTGTCTCTCTATCTCTCTATCTTCCTGTCTCTCTTCCTCCCCCTCTATCTCTCTATCTTCCTTTCTCTCTTCCTGTCTCTCTATCTCTCTATCTTCCTGTCTCTCTTCCTTCCCCTCTCTATCTCTCTATCTTCCTGTCTCTCTTCCTCCCCCTCTATCTCTCTATCTTCCTTTCTCTCTTCCTGTCTCTCTATCTCTCTATCTTCCTGTCTCTCTTCCTGTCTCTCTATCTCTCTATCTTCCTGTCTCTCTTCCTCCCCCTCTATCTCTCTATCTTCCTTTCTCTCTTCCTGTCTCTCTATCTCTCTATCTTCCTGTCTCTCTTCCTGTCTCTCTTTAAGTCTCTATCTTCCTGTCTCTCTTCCTCCCCCTCTATCTTCCTGTCTCTTTTCCTCCCCCTCTCTATCTCTCTATCTTCCTGTCTCTCTATCTCTCTATCTTCCTGTCTCTCTTCCTGTCTCTCTATCTTCCTTTCTCCAACCATCTCTTTATCTCCCTCTAATCCCTCAATCTCTTTAATGCTGGAATGACTGTACCCCCCCCCCCCCCCCCGTACAGCCTTTCCTCACTGCAGCATCGTGGGTAATCATGCACCGGGTTTGTACCCCTGCTGTCGCCATAGGAACTGTGATGCTAATGGTAGTGGACAGGATGGTCTGTGAGGACAGAGAAAAGCTCTCGCCTCAATTCTCAGCCCTGATGGAACACACACACACACACACACACACGTATCGTGGCCCTACAGTTGGTCAGGGTTCACCACTGAGTAAAACCCGTTACCCACGAGGCCGAGCGGCAGCGCAGCAGGGTCAATGGTCGTGTGCCTGCCTGCCTTTTTGGTGTGCGGCCGTGTGTTTGTGTGTGTGTGTGTGTGTGTGTGTGTGTGTGTGTGTGTGTGTGTGTGTGTGTGTGTGTGTGTGTGTGTGTGTGGTATTTGAACTAAAGGCTTAAGTCTGTTCTATACATTGTATTTCTATGGTCCAGCGGCGCCAGAATCAGGTCAACCACAACTAGAGTAGAATCATGATGATGTCATTTGAAAGCACACGGAAACACAAAGCACACACACACACACACACACACACACACACACACACACACACACACACACACACACACA
>NC_059452.1:111179897-111187397 GCF_905237065.1 Salmo salar
CAACTGGAAAAGGGCAATTAAATGGAACAGGAATCGAAACCCACATGTTTGACTCTTCTGTTCCGTTTACTTTCATTCCGGCTATTACAATGGGAGCCCCGTCCTCCCGTATCTCCTCCCGCCAGCCTCCTCTGGTGAGTGTTACAATCTAATGTTGACCAACCTAACCTACCTAAAATATACTGTAGGTTTATTATGATGTAGATCAAGTGCGACCAGTATACGAATGTTCCAGGTGATGTCATAGAGGTGGGACGTGTTCAGTCTTTCTTACTGTAAGGAGACAGGACAGTCTTTCATCCTGTCTTACTGTAAGGGAGACAGGACAGTCTTTCATCCTGTCTTACTGTAAGGAGACAGGACAGTCTTTCATCCTGTCTTACTGTAAGGAGACAGGACAGTCTTTCATCCTGTCTTACTGTAAGGAGACAGGACAGTCTTTCATCCTGTCTTACTGTAAGGAGACAGGACAGTCTTTCATCCTGTCTTACTGTAAGGAGACAGGACAGTCTTTCATCCTGTCTTACTGTAAGGAGACAGGAATCATTTGATTTGGTTTTAATCTGATCTGATGTGTTTTTAGAATCATTTGATTTAGTTTCAATCTGATCTGATGTGTTTTTAGAATCATTTGATTTAGTTTCAATCTGATCTGATGTGTTTTTAGAATCATTTGATTTGGTTTTAATCTGATCTGATGTGTTTTTAGAATCATTTGATTTATTTTTAATCTGATCTGATGTGTTTTTACAATCATTCCCATGTTCTCTAGCCTGTATTCCACACCTCAGTGAATCTGGAACACACAGTGTGATTGGTCAACTCTAGGGGTTACAAAATTTCCAGTAACTTTCTGGAGGGAAAAAAAAAAAAATGGAATTCTGGGAAAGTTTGCAACCCTAGTCAATTCTTTTTATGCATGAGATTATAATCCTTTAAAGTGAGACTGCATTTATCGTGAGCTAGATTACAATAGGGATGGTAGTTACCATAGATACGATAGTTAGTTATTATTCCTATTTTGGTAGTTAGCCAGCGTTAGTTAGCCAGCGTTAGTTAGCCAGCGGTAGTTAGCCAGCGTTAGTTAGCCAGCGGTAGTTAGCCAGCGGTAGTTAGCCAGCGGTAGTTAGCCAGCGGTAGTTAGCCAGCGGTAGTTAGCCAGCGGTAGTTAGCCAGCGTTAGTTAGCCAGCGTTAGTTAGCCAGCGGTAGTTAGCCAGCGTTAGTTAGCCAGCGTTAGTTAGCCAGCGGTAGTTAGCCAGCGTTAGTTAGCCAGCGTTAGTTAGCCAGCGGTAGTTAGCCAGCGTTAGTTAGCCAGCGGTAGTTAGCCAGCGTTAGTTAGCCAGCGTTAGTTAGCCAGCGGTAGTTAGCCAGCGTTAGTTAGCCAGCGGTAGTTAGCCAGCGTTAGTTAGCCAGCGGTAGTTAGCCAGCGTTAGTTAGCCAGCAGTAGTTAGCCAGCGTGTTTTTTATAGCATGATATGTCGTTGTATGTTTACAGGGTTTGTGTTTATATTGACACATAACCCCCGTCCTATAGCCACCGCTTGGCTGTATACAAGAGAGGGGGGGCGTTAGCTTATCTGTGAAGGTCCGCATCGCAAGCCTTGTTACCATGGCACCAGTGTCCTCCAGCCCAAAATATAATCCAAGGTTCCCACAGAGAGAGAGAGAGAGAGAGGGAGAGCGAGAGGGAGAGAGAAAGAGGGAGGGAGAGAGAGAGAGAGAGAGAGAGGAGAGAGAGAGAGAGAGAGAGGGAGAGAGAAAGAGGGAGAGAGAGAGAGAGAGAGGTCAGTGTGTGGGGGTTGTCTGCTGTTCCCTTGCTTGAAAGTTCAGTTCAAATGAGGACTAAAAGAGATTCTAATCAAATCAATAATCAATAGAGGCCTGGCGGATGTTATAACGGTGTACAGAAACAGACATACAGAGCTGATTCTACACATACGCGGACCTCTTAGTGCCCCTTTAAGCCCTCGGAGTTTATTGAGGAGGTCAGTTATTGGAGTCTCAATGTACTGTTGAGAGTTAGATTACTAGGATACACTAAGGTGCTATTTATAAATGCATTTTTTAAAATCTTGTTCTGTCAGTCACCGACAGTCACTCAATTTAGCCGTGTCAGCTAAAAATCATTTATAGATTGCTAGGTAAATTAGTCTAGGCAGCTATCTCTTAAAACCTTTGTGTTAATCATGGTAAAAAAATGACTGAATGGGCTAGCAAGGCACATGCCCAGGGGCCCCACACCTCTAGGGACCCCCAGGGGCCCCTCACTCAGATATCACATGCCCAGGGGCCCCTCACTCAGATATCACATGCCCAGGGGCCCCTCACTCAGATATCACATGCCCAGGGGCCCTGACCTCTAGGGACCCCCAGGGGCCCCTCACTCAGATATCACATGCCCAGGGGCCCTGACCTCTAGGGACCCCCAGGGGCCCCTCACTCAGATATCACATGCCCAGGGGCCCCTCACTCAGATATCACATGCCCAGGGGCCCCTCACTCAGATATCACATGCCCAGGGGCCCTGACCTCTAGGGACCCCCAGGGGCCCCTCACTCAGATATCACATGCCCAGGGGCCCTGACCTATAGGGACCCCCCAGGGGCCCCTCACTCAGATATCACATGCCCAGGGGCCCCTCACTCAGCTATCACATGCCCAGGGGCCCTCACTCAGCTATCACATGCCCAGGGGCTGTGACCTCTCGGGTCCACCAGGGGCCACTCACTCAGATATCATCAACATGTTAGTGGCAAAATGTGTAGAATTTCAGGATATTAAAACTATAAAGCTGCACATGTTTCTCTCATCAACCAAGAAGCGGTTTCCACTTAAATGTTTTTGTCGTGGGAGGGGGGCCCCACCAAACAAATCTGTCCTGGGCCCCCCCCCCAAAAAAAAACTAGAAACGGCCCTGCAGATATGCTTTTGATATACGGCAGAGTACAGCCGTGGCTCGGTACAGACCAAGAGGGAACCATGTGTGTGTGTGTGTGTGTGTCCTCGTTCAGACATCTGACAGAGGAGCTTCCATCCGGCGCGATCATTCACCTTGATCGGCTGTTACCGTGGCAACCCCAAATGCCGTCGGCTGTAGGTTAGTCGTGACGGGGTCGGTTGCCTCTGGTTACAGTTGCGTCTGTTAACAACACCGCCGTGGTTACCCGTAGTTACGGATGATTTGTAATTTGGCCGGTGCCGCATACATATATATATATATATATATCGTCCTGGTTGTAGCAGGGTTGTCATGGAGATACCTAGTCAGTTGTTATGGTTGTCATGGAGATAGAGTATGGAACCTCGGCTGTGAGGTTAGACTTTCACATGGAGGGACAGGAGGATACCTGGTCAGTTGTCATGGAGATAATAATGGGAACGGAGGATACCTCGTCAGTTGTCATGGAGATACGGTATTATGGAACCTCGGCTATGAGGTTAGACTTTCACATGGAGGGACAGGAGGATACCTAGTCAGTTGTCATGGAGATAATAATGGTGAAAGGAGGATACCAAGTCAGTTGTCATGGAGATAATAATGGGAAAGGAGGATACCTAGTCAGTTGTCATGGAGATAATAATGGGAAAGGGAGGGATACCAAGTCAGTTGTCATGGAGATAATAATGGGAAAGGAGGGATACCTAGTCAGTTGTCATGGAGATAATAATGGGAAAGGGGGGGATACCTAGTCAGTTGTCATGGAGATAATAATGGGAAAGGAGGGATACCTAGTCAGTTGTCATGGAGATAATAATGGGAAAGGGGGGATACCAAGTCAGTTGTACAACTGAATGATGCATTCAACTGAAATAAGTCTTCCGCATTTAACCCCCAACCCTTCTGAATCAGCTTTAGCGTTTCGAGGGGGGGCTTTGGTCTGTTTTCCCTGAAGCTGGAGAGCCAGAGTTGGGGTTTTTACAGAGCTAGCCAGACTGACTACTAACTAGGGTTGAAACATTTTCCGGGAAACTTTTCCTTAATTCCCTGGTTGGAGGATTCCCGAATGTCCAGCTAATTCCCGCCGTAATTCCAGGGTTAGAAGTATCCAGGATTTCTGGAAAACCAGGGAATTTTGGGGGAAGTTACCCGGAATTTTGCAACCTTAAGAAAAACACATGGAGAAGGTTTATTAATGGGCAGTTATAGAGGACAGGAGGTTTATTAACGGGCAGTTATAGAGGACAGGAGGTTTATTAACGGGCAGTTATAGAGGACAGGAGGTTTATTAATGGGCAGTTATAGAGGACAGGAGGTTTATTAATGGGCAGTTATAGAGGACAGGAGGTTTAATAATGGGCAGTTATAGAGGACAGGAGGTTTATTAATGGGCAGTTATAGAGGACAGGAGGTTTATTAATGGGCAGTTATAGAGGACAGGAGCTTTATTAATGGGCAGTTATAGAGGACAGGAGGTTTATTAATGGGCAGTTATAGAGGACAGGAGGTTTATTAATGGGCAGTTATAGAGGACAGGAAGTTTAATAATGGGCAGTTATAGAGGACAGGAGTTTATTAATGGGCAGTTATAGAGGACAGGAGGTTTAATAATGGGCAGTTATAGAGGACAGGAGGTTTATTAATGGGCAGTTATAGAGGACAGGAAGTTTAATAATGGGCAGTTATAGAGGACAGGAGGTTTATTAATGGGCAGTTATAGAGGACAGGAGGTTTATTAATGGGCAGTTATAGAGGACAGGAGGTTTATTAATGGGCAGTAGTATAGGACAGGGGGTTTATTAATGGGCAGTTATAGAGGACAGGAAGTTTAATAATGGGCAGTTATAGAGGACAGGAGGTTTATTAATGGGCAGTTATAGAGGACAGGAGGTTTATTAATGGGCAGTTATAGAGGACAGGAGGTTTATTAATGGGCAGTAGTATAGGACAGGGGGTTTATTAACGGGCAGTTATAGAGGACAGGAGGTTATAGAGGACAGGAGGTTTAATAACGGGCAGTTATAGAGGACAGGAGGTTTATTAATGGGCAGTTATAGAGGACAGGAGGTTTATTAATGGGCAGTTATAGAGGACAGGAGGTTTATTCATGGGCAGTAGTATAGAGGACAGGAGGTTTAATAATGGGCAGTTATAGAGGACAGGAGGTTTAATAATGGGCAGTAGTATAGAGGACAGGAGGTTTATTAATGGGCAGTAGTATAGAGGACAGGAGGTTTATTAATGGGCAGTAGTATAGAGGACAGGAGGTTTATTAATGGGCAGTTATAGAGGACAGGAGGTTTATTAATGGGCAGTTATAGAGGACAGGAGGTTTAATAATGGGCAGTTATAGAGGACAGGAGGTTATAGAGGACAGGAGGTTTAATAATGGGCAGTTATAGCGAACAGGAGGTTTATTAATGGGCAGTAGTATAGAGGACAGGAGGTTTATTAATGGGCAGTAGTATAGAGGACAGGAGGTTTATTAATGGGCAGTTATAGAGGACAGGAGGTTTATTAATGGGCAGTTATAGAGGACAGGAGGTTTATTAATGGGCAGTTATAGAGGACAGGAGGTTTATTCATGGGCAGTAGTATAGAGGACAGGAGGTTTATTCATGGGCAGTAGTATAGGGCATATATCCTTGTGTTTCTGCCAAAACGTGCTGTGTAGAAATAGAGCAGGGCTTCGATGTATTCCTTTTTTTTTTGTACGATAGCGTTAAATGTCTTTAACAACAACCAATATCTATATACCTAGCTATAGAAATATACGTCAGTGTCAAATGTTAATATACAGTATGTCCTGTGAAACCATGTGGTCAGTATTGTAAACCAGCATATATATATATATATATATATATATATATAGAGAGAGAGAGAGAGAGAGAGAGAGAGAGAGAGAGAGAGAGAGAGAGAGAGAGAGAGAGAGAGAGAGAGAGAGAGCAGAATCTCTAAAACAGGACCTAGAGCCTCTAAACCATTTGACTGGTAAGGCTCCATGATTTACACACCCGTAATGGCTGCCAGTCCACCCATTATTGACTGGATTGGGGAGGTCTGTTCTATAGATTCTATTTCTACGGTTGTATTTCTGTGATGCTGCTGATGATCTCTGTGTCTCTCTGGACTGACTGAAGGAGTACCTTCCTGCATGATCTGTTTACTAGGATTTATTAAACAACCTGTATAATAATGTACTATTTATTAGCAGTTAAACAGAGAGTTGGTCCAGTGTGTGTGCTTTTTGTATAATATATCTCTAGAATAGTATGCAATACAACTGCTTTACATGTGCCACAGTATTTTACAGAAAAAAATATATATATTCAATAAAATTGAAAAAAATTATCTGATGTTTTTTTTTTGGGGGGATTGTTCTATGGAATGTTTGTGCTTCTACTGCCTTAATTTTTGTGTGTGTGTGTGTGTGTGTGTGTGTGTGGGTGTGTGTGTGTGTGTGTGTGTGTGTGTGTGTGTGTGTGTGTGTGTGTGTGTGTGTGTGTGTGTGTGTGTGTGTGTGTGTGTGTGTGTGTCCGGAATCTTACAACCAGATTTTCTGTAAAACCAGAGAATTTATTTTAGTGTTAGCAATTTATGTTATTCTTTATTAACACAGACCCCAAAGCAAATCAGGGGGAGGAAAATAGGTTTATTCAAGTAGGACAAATCATACAGGGATGTAGATGGTCATTCTCCCCTGTCCTCACTGATTCTCTCCTCACTGATTCTCTCCTCACTGATTCTCTCCTCAGTGATTCTCTCCTCACTGATTCTCTCCTCACTGATTCTCTCCTCACTGATTCTCTCCTCACTGATTCTCTCCTCACTGATTCTCTCCTCTGTGATTCTCTCTAGTCACTGATTCTCTCCTCAGTGATTCTCTCCTCACTGATTCTCTCCTCACTGATTCTCTCCTCACTGATTCTCTCCTCACTGATTCTCTCCTCTGTGATTCTCTCTAGTCACTGATTCTCTCCTCACTGATTCTCTCCTCACTGATTCTCTCCTCACTGATTCTCTCCTCTGTGATTCTCTCCAGTGATTCTCTCCAGTGATTCTCTCCTGAGTGATTCTCTCCAGTGATTCTCTCCTGAGTGATTCTCTCCAGTGATTCTCTCCTGAGTGATTCTCTCCAGTGATTCTCTCCTCAGTGATTCTCTCCAGTGATTCTCTCCAGTGATTCTCTCCTCAGTGATTCTCTCCTCAGTGATTCTCTCCTCAGTGATTCTCTCCTGAGTGATTCTCTCCACAGGACAGGATATTGTTTTATAACCCAGCCCTAGCCTGTGATTGACCAATTAGAATTCCTTGCAATAAAACTAGCCAATGGCCAAATAACATGTATCCTATTTCAGAAGACATATTCTTCCCCTGTCTCTGAACCATTGGACATTCATTCCCTATTAAAGAAAAAACATTGATCGTTAATACTCTATCAACTCTCGTCCTCTTGACCTCTCGACCTCTTGACCTCTCGTCCTCTTGACCTCTCGACCTCTCGTCCTCTTGACCTCTCGTACTCTGTCTCTGCATTGTGTGTGTCGATGTGGTGTGTAGA
>NC_059452.1:111192397-111194897 GCF_905237065.1 Salmo salar
CTCTATCACTGTTCCATCTCTACCATGGACCCCTAGTCTAGTCTCTATCACTGTTCCATCTCTACCATGGACCCTTCTAGTCTCTATCACTGTTCCATCTCTACCATGGACCCCTAGCTAGTCTCTATCACTGTTCCATCTCTACCATGGACCCCTAGTCTAGTCTCTATCACTGTTCCATCTCTACCATGGACCCCTAGTCTAGTCTCTATCACTGTTCCATCTCTACCATGGACCCCTAGTCTAGTCTCTATCACTGTTCCATCTCTACCATGGACCCCTAGTCTCTATCACTGTTCCATCTCTACCATGGACCCCTAGTCTAGTCTCTATCACTGTTCCATCTCTACCATGGACCCCTAGTCTAGTCTCTATCACTGTTCCATCTCTACCATGGACCCCTAGTCTCTATCACTGTTCCATCTCTACCATGGACCCCTAGTCTAGTCTCTATCACTGTTCCATCTCTACCATGGACCCCTAGTCTAGTCTCTATCACTGTTCCATCTCTACCATGGACCCCTAGTCTAGTCTCTATCACTGTTCCATCTCTACCATGGACCCCTAGTCTAGTCTCTATCACTGTTCCATCTCTACCATGGACCCCTAGTCTAGTCTCTATCACTGTTCCATCTCTACCATGGACCCCTAGTCTAGTCTCTATCACTGTTCCATCTCTACCATGGACCCCTAGTCTAGTCTCTATCACTGTTCCATCTCTACCATGGACCCCTAGTCTAGTCTCTATCACTGTTCCATCTCTACCATGGACCCCTAGTCTAGTCTCTATCACTGTTCCATCTCTACCATGGACCCCTAGTCTAGTCTCTATCACTGTTCCATCTCTACCATGGACCCCTAGTCTAGTCTCTATCACTGTTCCATCTCTACCATGGACCCCTAGTCTCTATCACTGTTCCATCTCTACCATGGACCCCTAGTCTAGTCTCTATCACTGTTCCATCTCTACCATGGACCCCTAGTCTAGTCTCTATCACTGTTCCATCTCTACCATGGACCCCTAGTCTCTATCACTGTTCCATCTCTACCATGGACCCCTAGTCTAGTCTCTATCACTGTTCCATCTCTACCATGGACCCCTAGTCTAGTCTCTATCACTGTTCCATCTCTACCATGGACCCCTAGTCTAGTCTCTATCACTGTTCCATCTCTACCATGGACCCCTAGTCTAGGCTCTATCACTGTTCCATCTCTACCATGGACCCATCTAGTCTCTATCACTGTTCCATCTCTACCATGGACCCCTAGTCTAGTCTCTATCACTGTTCCATCTCTACCATGGACCCCTAGTCTAGTCTCTATCACTGTTCCATCTCTACCATGGACCCCTAGTCTAGTCTCTATCACTGTTCCATCTCTACCATGGACCCTTGGTCTAGTCTCTATCACTGTTCCATCTCTACCATGGACCCCTAGTCTAGTCTCTATCACTGTTCCATCTCTACCATGGACCCCTAGTCTAGTCTCTATCACTGTTCCATCTCTACCATGGACCCACTAGTCTCTATCACTGTTCCATCTCTACCATGGACCCCTAGTCTAGTCTCTATCACTGTTCCATCTCTACCATGGACCCCTAGTCTAGTCTCTATCACTGTTCCATCTCTACCATGGACCCCTAGTCTAGTCTCTATCACTGTTCCATCTCTACCATGGACCCCTAGTCTAGTCTCTATCACTGTTCCATCTCTACCATGGACCCCTAGTCTAGTCTCTATCACTGTTCCATCTCTACCATGGACCCCTAGTCTAGTCTCTATCACTGTTCCATCTCTACCATGGACCCATCTAGTCTCTATCACTGTTCCATCTCTACCATGGACCCCTAGTCTAGTCTCTATCACTGTTCCATCTCTACCATGGACCCCTAGTCTAGTCTCTATCACTGTTCCATCTCTACCATGGACCCCTAGTCTAGTCTCTATCACTGTTCCATCTCTACCATGGACCCCTAGTCTAGTCTCTATCACTGTTCCATCTCTACCATGGACCCCTAGTCTCTATCACTGTTCCATCTCTACCATGGACCCAGTCTAGTCTCTATCACTGTTCCATCTCTACCATGGACCCCTAGTCTAGTCTCTATCACTGTTCCATCTCTACCATGGACCCCTAGTCTAGTCTCTATCACTGTTCCATCTCTACCATGGACCCCTAGTCTAGTCTCTATCACTGTTCCATCTCTACCATGGACCCCTAGTCTAGTCTCTATCACTGTTCCATCTCTACCATGGACCCCTAGTCTAGTCTCTATCACTGTTCCATCTCTACCATGGACCCCTAGTCTAGTCTCTATCACTGTTCCATCTCTACCATGGACCCCTAGTCTAGTCTCTATCACTGTTCCATCTCTACCATGGACCCCTAGTCTAGTCTCTATCACTGTTCCATCTCTACCATGGACCCCTATCTAGTCTCTATCACTGTTCCATCTCTACCATGGACCCCTAGTCTAGTCTCTATCACTGTTCCATCTCTA
>NC_059452.1:111199897-111234897 GCF_905237065.1 Salmo salar
GCTACCAGGACCAGAGATGGGGCTGGGGTGCAGGTCTGGTTAGGCCTCTCTCAGACCAGGGAACTCTAGTGGATGTCCTGCCCAGCTACCAGGACCAGAGATGGGGCTGGGGTGCAGGTCTGGTTAGGCCTCTCTCAGACCAGGGAACTCTAGTGGATGTCCTGCCCAGCTACCAGGACCAGAGATGGGGCTGGGGTGCAGGTCTGGTTAGGCCTCTCTCAGACCAGGGAACTCTAGTGGATGTCCTGCCCAGCTACCAGGACCAGAGATGGGGCTGGGGTGCGGGTCTGGTTAGGCCTCTCTCAGACCAGGGAACTCTAGTGGATGTCCTGCCCAGCTACCAGGACCAGAGATGGGGCTGGGGTGCAGGTCTGGTTAGGCCTCTCTCAGACCAGGGAACTCTAGTGGATGTCCTGCCCAGCTACCAGGACCAGAGATGGGGCTGGGGTGCAGGTCTGGTTAGGCCTCTCTCAGCCCAGGGAACTCTAGTGGATGTCCTGCCCAGCTACCAGGACCAGAGATGGGGCTGGGGTGCAGGTCTGGTTAGGCCTCTCTCAGACCAGGGAACTCTAGTGGATGTCCTGCCCAGCTACCAGGACCAGAGATGGGGCTGGGGTGCAGGTCTGGTTAGGCCTCTCTCAGACCAGGGAACTCTAGTGGATGTCCTGCCCAGCTACCAGGACCAGAGATGGGGCTGGGGTGCAGGTCTGGTTAGGCCTCTCTCAGACCAGGGAACTCTAGTGGATGTCCTGCCCAGCTACCAGGACCAGAGATGGGGCTGGGGTGCGGGTCTGGTTAGGCCTCTCTCAGACCAGGGAACTCTAGTGGATGTCCTGCCCAGCTACCAGGACCAGAGATGGGGCTGGGGTGCAGGTCTGGTTAGGCCTCTCTCAGACCAGGGAACTCTAGTGGATGTCCTGCCCAGCTACCAGGACCAGAGATGGGGCTGGGGTGCAGGTCTGGTTAGGCCTCTCTCAGACCAGGGAACTCTAGTGGATGTCCTGCCCAGCTACCAGGACCAGAGATGGGGCTGGGGTGCAGGTCTGGTTAGGCCTCTCTCAGACCAGGGAACTCTAGTGGATGTCCTGCCCAGCTACCAGGACCAGAGATGGGGCTGGGGTGCAGGTCTGGTTAGGCCTCTCTCAGACCAGGGAACTCTAGTGGATGTCCTGCCCAGCTACCAGGACCAGAGATGGGGCTGGGGTGCAGGTCTGGTTAGGCCTCTCTCAGACCAGGGAACTCTAGTGGATGTCCTGCCCAGCTACCAGGACCAGAGATGGGGCTGGGGTGCAGGTCTGGTTAGGCCTCTCTCAGACCAGGGAACTCTAGTGGATGTCCTGCCCAGCTACCAGGACCAGAGATGGGGCTGGGGTGCAGGTCTGGTTAGGCCTCTCTCAGACCAGGGAACTCTAGTGGATGTCCTGCCCAGCTACCAGGACCAGAGATGGGGCTGGGCAACCTCCTATGGGAGGATGAACAGAAGGTAGGAGAAGTTGTGTTCTTCTCTCCTTCGACGAAGCATCTCCTGTCCTCTCTCTGTTTCTACACCAGCACCAACATATCCTCTCTGTGGCTGTAGTTTCAGTATGTCTGGTTCTCTGTATATCTCTGGTTCTCTGTATATCTATCTGGTTCTCTGTATATCCTCTCTGGCTGTAGTTTCAGTATGTCTGGTTCTCTGTATATCTCTGGTTCTCTGTATATCTATCTGGTTCTCTGTATATCCTCTCTGGCTGTAGTTTCAGTTCTCTGCCTGTAGTCTGACTGTCTCTCTCTCCAGTTCTCTCTGCCTGTAGTCTGACTGTCTCTCTCTCTCCAGTTCTCTCTGCCTGTAGTCTGACTGTCTCTCTCTCCAGTTCTCTCTGCCTGTAGTCTGACTGTCTCTCTCTCCAGTTCTCTCTGCCTGTAGTCTGACTGTCTCTCTCTCCAGTTCTCTGCCTGTAGTCTGACTGTCTCTCCAGTTCTCTGCCTGTAGTCTGACTGTCTCTCTCTCTCCAGTTCTCTGCCTGTAGTCTGACTGTCTCTCTCTCCAGTTCTCTGCCTGTAGTCTGACTGTCTCTCTCTCCAGTTCTCTCTGCCTGTAGTCTGACTGTCTCTCTCTCCAGTTCTCTCTGCCTGTAGTCTGACTGTCTCTCTCTCCATTTCTCTCTTTCTGTAGTCTGACTGTATCTCTCTCCCGTTCCATTCGCTCTTCTTCTCCATCCTGCTTTCTTTCTTTCTTTCACTTCAAATCACTTCTCTCTCTCCACATCTGTTCACTTCTCTCTCTCCATCTTTATTTCTCTCTCTCCACATCTGTCCCCTATCTTCCTCCCTCCCTCCCTCCCTCCATCTCTTTCTCTCTCTCTCTCTCTTCCTACCTCCATCTCTCTCTCTCTCTCCACATCTGTCCCCTATCTTCCTTCCTCCCTCCATCTCTCTCTCTCTCTCTCTCCACATCTGTCCCCTATCTTCCTTCCTCCCTCCATCTCTCTCTCTCTCTCTTTCTGTCTCTCCATTTTTCTCTCTCTCGCGCCCTCTCTTTCTCGTTCTCTATCTTAGAGGATGCTCTAGTTCTCCCGCCCCCATGCCCCCCTAGGCTCCTGGCACAGAGGACAGGAACAGCACAGCCCTCCTCTCTCTCTCTCTCTCCCTCCCCCCTCTCTCTCTCTCTCTCTCTCTCTCTCTCTCTCTCTCTTTCCCTCCCCATCTGTCTCTCTCTCTCCCTACCCCTCTGTATCTCTCTCCCTCCCCCCTCTCTCTCTCTCTCTCTCCCTCCCCCCCTCTCTCTCTCTCTCTCCTTCCCCCCATCTCTCTCTCCCTCTCTCTCTCTCTCTCTCCCTCCCCCCCTCTCTCTCTCTCCTTCCCCCCATCTCTCTCTCCCTCTCTCTCTCTCTCTCTCTCCCTCCTCCTCTCTCTCTCTCCCGTCTCCCTCATCCCTCTATCTCTCTCTACCCCCTCCTCTCCCCCCTCCTCTCTCTCTCTCCCATCTCCCTCATCCCTCTCTCTACCCTCTCCCTCCTCTCTCTCTTCCCCCTTGTCTTTCTATAGGTTATCATGCAACTCCACTACATGGCTTCTGTTAAATCTACAACCATCCTGCTGTCTTCTACCAGTCTACCACTGTCACCACAAAGTCGTGTACCGTCAATGAACTATGTTTTAATATTGACAATACTCTCTTTTCTCTCCCTCCTCTCCCTCCTCTCTCTCTCTCTTCCCTCCCCCCACCTCTCTCTCCCGTCTCCCTCATCCCTCTATCTCTCTACCCCCTCCTCTCCCTCCTCTCTCTCTCTCCCATTTCTCTCTCTACCCCCTCCTCTCCCTCCTCTCTCTCTCTCTCTCCCATTTCTCTCTCTATCCCCTCCTCTCTCTCCCCCCTCCTCTCTCTCTCTCCCGTCTCCCTCATCCCTCTATCTCTCTCTACCCCCTCCTCTCCCTCCTCTCTCTCTCTCCCATTTCTCTCTCTATCCCCTCCTCTCTCTCCCCCTCCTCTCTCTCTCTCCCATCTCCCTCATCCCTCTATCTCTCTCTACCCCCTCCCTCCTCTCTCTCTTCCCTCCCCCTCCTCTCGCTCTCTTCCCTCCCCCTCCCTCCCTCCCTCCTCTCTCTCTCTCTCTCTGTCCCGTCTCCCTCATCCCTCTATCTCTCTCTACCCCCTCCCCTCCCTCCTCTCTCTCTCTTCCCTCCCCCCTCCTCTCTCTCTCTACCCACTCCCCTCCTCTCTCTCTCTCTTCCCTCCCCCTCCTCTCTCTCTCTTCCCTCCCCCTCCTCTCTCTCTCTTCCCTCCCCCTCCTCTCTCTCCCTTCCCTCCCCTCCCTCCTGTCTCTCTCTCTGTCCCTGTCCTTCTCTTGAACAGAAGAATAGCAAGGACACGTGTAACTTTGATAAGGAGTTCACTAAGATGCCGGTGGATCTGACTCCAACAGATAAACTGTTTATAATGAACCTGGACCAAGACGAGTTCCTGGGATTCTCCTACACCAACCCTGAATACCCCTCTGATGAGGCGACTGGCGAGGAAGAGGAGGATGGACAGAGTTAAAACACACACACACACACACCCTGAATACCCCTCTGACGAGGCGACTGGGGAGGAAGAGGAGGATGGACAGAGCTAAAACACACACACACACACACCTGAACACACACAAACACACATACAGTAATAGACACACACACCAACCCTGAATACCCCTCTGACGAGGCGACTGAGGAGGAGGAGGAAAAGGAGGGGATGAGGAAGAGGAAGAGGAGGAGGATGACGAGGTGGAGGGGAGGAAGAGGGGGGAGGAAGGGGAGGAGGAGGAGAGGAAGAGGAAGGAGGAGGTGGAGAAGGAGAGGAGGAGGAGGAAGTGGGGAGGAGGGGGGAGGAGAAGGAGAGGAAGAGGAGGAGGAGGAGGAAAACCAACTCTCCTTCCTTCCCTCCCTCCGTCCTCTCTCTCTCTCTCTCTTCTCCCTCTCTCGTTTTCTGTCTAATCCCTCGTTCTGACGGCTTCTCTCCTGGAGTTTTGTTTGGTGTGATGTCACAGGGTTGGTAATGCGGCAAGACACACACACACACACACACACAACATACACACACACAACACACACACACAACACACCCACTCAGTAAATGAGAAAGTGTTCTGACAACCCCCCAGTGAGCCATTTCAGAAGCAGGAACGACAACAATACTTCCTTCCTCATTTATTAATTCATTAATACATGTATTTATTAATTTAGTTAGTTATTTAGTAATTTACTAATTTAGTTATGTATTTATTAATTTAGTTAGTTGTGTATTTATTAATTAATTTAGTTATTAATTTATTTAGTTATGTATTTATAAATTAATTAATTTATTTATTTATTTAGTTATGTATTTATTAATTTAGTTAGTTATTTAGTTATGTATTTATTAATTTAGTTAGTTGTGTATTTATTAATTAATTTAGTTATTAATTTATTTAGTTGTGTATTTATTAATTAATTTAGTTATTAATTTATTTAGTTATGTATTTATTAATTTAGTTAGTTATTTAGTTATTTAGTTATGTATTTATTAATTTAGTTAGTTATTTATTTATTAATTAATTTATTTATGTATTTATAAATTAATTAATTAATTTAGTTATTTAGTTATGTATTTATAAATTAATTAATTAATTTAGTTATTTATTTATTTAGTTAGTTATTTTTTCTCATTTTGTGGGATCTAAATCAGAGTAAGCTTTGTGTGTGTGTGTGTGTGTGTGTGTGTGTGTGTGTGTGTGTGTGTGTGTGTGTGTGTGTGTGTGTGTGTGTGTGTGTGTGTGTGTGTGTGTGTCTGTGTCTGTGTGTGTGTGTGCGCGCCTGTGTGTGTGGGTGTGTGTGTGTGTGTGTGTCGCTGGCTTACACTAATTAGCTCCAACTCAGAGGAATAATATGGGCCTACAGTCGTATGGCTTCAACATCACATTACTGTAAAGTCAGAGGAATAATATGGGCCTACAGTCGTATGGCTTCTACATGACATTACTGTAAAATCAGAGAAATAATATGGGCCTACAGTCGTATGGCTTCTACATGACATTACTGTAAAATCAGAGAAATAATATGGGCCTACAGTCGTATGGCTTCTACATGACATTACTGTAAAATCAGAGAAATAATATGGGCCTACAGTCGTATGGCTTCTACATGACATTACTGTAAAATCAGAGGAATAATATGGGCCTACAGTCGTATGGCTTCTACATGACATTACTGTAAAATCAGAGAAATAATATGGGCCTACAGTCGTATGGCTTCTACATGACATTACTGTAAAATCAGAGGAATAATATGGGCCTACAGTCGTATGGCTTCTACATGACATTACTGTAAAGTCAGAGGAATAATATGGGCCTACAGTCGTATGGCTTCTACATGACATTACTGTAAAATCAGAGGAATAATATGGGCCTACAGTCGTATGGCTTCTACAGGACATTACTGTAAAGTCAGAGGAATAATATGGGCCTACAGTCGTATGGCTTCAACATGACATTACTGTAAAATCAGAGGAATAATATGGGCCTACAGTCGTATGGCTTCAACAGGACATTACTGTAAAGTCAGAGGAATAATATGGGCCTACAGTCGTATGGCTTCAACAGGACATTACTGTAAAATCAGAGGAATAATATGGGCCTACAGTCGTATGGCTTCAACATGACATTACTGTAAAGTCAGAGGAATAATATGGGCCTACAGTCGTATGGCTTCTACAGGACATTACTGTAAAGTCAGAGAAATAATATGGGCCTACAGTCGTATGGCTTCTACATGACATTACTGTAAAATCAGAGGAATAATATGGGCCTACAGTCGTATGGCTTCTACAGGACATTACTGTAAAATCAGAGAAATAATATGGGCCTACAGTCGTATGGCTTCTACATGACATTACTGTAAAATCAGAGGAATAATATGGGCCTACAGTCGTATGGCTTCTACATGACATTACTGTAAAGTCAGAGGAATAATATGGGCCTACAGTCGTATGGCTTCTACATGACATTACTGTAAAATCAGAGGAATAATATGGGCCTACAGTCGTATGGCTTCTACAGGACATTACTGTAAAGTCAGAGGAATAATATGGGCCTACAGTCGTATGGCTTCAACATGACATTACTGTAAAATCAGAGGAATAATATGGGCCTACAGTCGTATGGCTTCAACAGGACATTACTGTAAAGTCAGAGGAATAATATGGGCCTACAGTCGTATGGCTTCAACAGGACATTACTGTAAAATCAGAGGAATAATATGGGCCTACAGTCGTATGGCTTCAACATGACATTACTGTAAAGTCAGAGGAATAATATGGGCCTACAGTCGTATGGCTTCTACAGGACATTACTGTAAAGTCAGAGAAATAATATGGGCCTACAGTCGTATGGCTTCTACATGACATTACTGTAAAATCAGAGGAATAATATGGGCCTACAGTCGTATGGCTTCTACAGGACATTACTGTAAAGTCAGAGGAATAATATGGGCCTACAGTCGTATGGCTTCAACAGGACATTACTGTATAAAGTCTGAACACACTCCACATTCCTTTGCCCTGAGGTTAATTTCGATGTGTCATATGCAATAAGTCATAGAGTAGTGTGGTATATATATATATATATTTACATTTAAGTCATTTAGCAGACGCTCTTATCCAGAGCGACTTACAGTAGTGAATGAATACATTTCATGCATTTTTTTTTTTTGTACTGGCCCCCCGTGGGAATCGAACCCACAACCCTGGCGTTGCACACACCATGCTCTACCAACTGAGCCATATATATATATTATACAGTATTATACAGTATTATATACAGTATTATATACAGTACCAGTCAAAAGTTTGGACACACCTACTCATTCAAAGGTTTTTCTTTATTTTTTACTATTTTCTACGTTGTAGAATAATAGTGAAGACATCAACACTATGAAATAACACATATGGAATCAGGTAGTAAACCAAAAAAAGTGTTAAACAAATCAAAATATATTTTAGATTCTTCAACGTAGCCACCCTTTGCCTTAATGACAGCTTTTGCACGCTCTTAGCAATTCTCTCAACCAGCTTGACCTGGAATGCTTTTCCAACAGTCTTGAAGGAGTTCCCACATATGCTGAGCACTTGATGGCTGCTTTTCCTTTACTCTGCGGTCCAACTCATCCCAAACTATCTCATTTGGGTTGAGGATGGGTGATTGTGGAGGCCAGGTCATCTGATGCAACACTCCATCACTCTCCTTCTTGGTAAAATAGCCATTACACAGCCTGGAGGTGTGTTGGGTCATTGTCCTGTTGAAAACAAATGATAGTCCCACTAAGCCCAAACCAGATGGGATGGCGTTTCGCTGCAGAATGCTGTGGTAGCCATGCTGGTTAAGTGGGCCTTGAATTCTAAATAAATCACAGACAGTGTCACCAGCAAAGCTCCCCCACATCATTACACCTCCTCCTCCATGCTTCACGGTGGAAACCACACATGCGGAGATCATCCGTTCACCTACTCTGCGTCTCACAAAGACAAATCTCAAATTTGAACTCATCAGACCAAAGGACAGATTCCCACCGGTCTAATGTCCATTACTCGTGTTTCTTGGCCCAAGCAAGTCTCTTCTTATTATTGATGTCCTTTAGTAGTGGTTTCTTTGCAGCAAATCGTCCATGAAGGCCTGATTCACACAGTCTCCTCTGAACACTTGATGTTGACATGTGTCTGTTACATGAACTCTGTGAAGCATTTATTTTGGGCTGCAATCTGAGGATATAACTAATGAACTTATCCTCTGCAGCAGAGGTAACTCTGGGTCTTCCTTTCCTGTGGCGGTCCTCATGAGAGCCAGTTTCATCAAAGCGCTCGATGGTTTTTGCAACTGCACTTGAAGAAACGTTCAAAATTCTTGACATTTTCCGTATTTACTGACCTTCATGTCTTAAAGTAATGATGGGCTGTCGTTTCTCTTTGCTTATTTGAGCTGTTCTCGCCATAATATGGACTTGTTCTTTTACCAAATAGGGCCATCTTCTGTATACCACCCCTACCTTGTCACAAAACAACTGATTGGCTCAAACACAATAAGAAGGAAAGAAATTCCACAAATTAACTTTTAACAAGTCACACCTGTTAATTGAAATCCATTCCAGGTGACTACCTCATGAAGCTGGTTGAGAGAATGCCAAGAGGGCAAAACTGTCATCAAAGCAAACGGTGACTACTTTGAAGAATCTCAAATATAAAATATATTTTGATTTGTTTAACACTTTTTTTGGTTACAACATGATTCCATATGTGTTATTTCATAGTTCTGATGTCTTCACTATTATTCTACAATGTAGAAAATAGTTTCAAAAATATAAAGAAAAATCCTTGAATGAGTAGGTGTGTCCAAACTTTTGACTGGTACTGTATGTGGATACAAACAGTGTCTCTCAGTGACTTACAGAATGTAAACTAGTCTTATAATGTATTTGAAATAGTTATTTCTGTATGCTAACAGTGACTTTAGAGAATGTAGACTAGTCGTATACTGTATATGAAATAGTTATTTATGTATTATAACAGTGTCACGTTCTTTGTAATTTTAATGAATAAAGTGAAACTTTGGCAAAGACAAAACAAACAAAAAAAATGTACGAACCGCGACGACAATGCTAACAGGCAACTAAACATAAACAATATCCCATAACCCACACAGGTGGGGGGGAAGAAAAAAAAACATGCTACTTAAATATGATCCCCAATTAGAGACAACGATAACCAGCTGCCTCTAATTGGGAATCATACACAATCACCAACATAGAAATAGAAAAACCTAGAACCCCACATAGAAAATATAAACTAGAACAACCCTGACCTACTCTACCATAGAAAATAAAAGCTTTCTGCGGTCAGGACGTGACAAACAGTGACTTACAGAATGTAGACTAGTGATATATTTTAAATAGATATTTCAGTCAGAGCAGCGGTATATATCCGTGTAACAGGGGGACTTGACATTTAAAGGTAATTTCCCATACAGCCGACAGCGTGAGCTGCATTTACTATGAAGGCTCCGTGAACGCAGGGGGAGACATTACCTTTAACAGGGGCTGAGCTGGAAAAGGGACTGTATTACAACAACCAACTAACAGCCTTGTGTGTTCGAGTGTGTGTGTGTGTGTGTGTGTGTGTGTGTGTGTGTGTGTGTGTGTGTGTGTGTGTGTGTGTGTGTGTGTGTGTGTGTGTGTACTATGAAGGGTACAGGTCCAGTT
This sequence comes from Salmo salar, assembly GCF_905237065.1. Lineage (NCBI taxonomy): Eukaryota > Metazoa > Chordata > Actinopteri > Salmoniformes > Salmonidae > Salmo > Salmo salar. The sequence goes on from NC_059452.1 coordinate 111,209,645, forward strand.
GTCTTGTGGTTTCTCAGCTCCAGGCTAAACACATAGGATGTATATATAGTTGATTAGACCATAGTGACGTAGGAGTATAACTGTATTCTGCGGCGTAAAGAGCAGAGAATCACCGTGATACTTGGCTTCAATATGGGTTTACCAGATATCTGGTTCATCAGAGCTTCAATATGGGTTTACCAGATATCTGGTTCATCAGAGCTTAGTGATGTTGATGCTACTATGTTCACCTAACTAAATATGCATTAGGTTAGCAGTAAGATAAGTCATGGTTTAATGTATAATCTATCGATAGGAATCAAAGGTGTGTTTAGGTTAGCAGTAAGATAAGTCATGGTTTAATGTATAATCTATCCATAGGAATCAAAGCTGTGTTGAGTTATTGACTACAATGTTACATTGTACATCTGATTGTAATTCTAGAACTGATTCTAATTATAGAACTGATTATAATTCTAGAATACATTCTCATTCTAAATCTGATTGTAATTCTAGAACTGATTCTAATTATAGAACTGATTCTAATTATAGAATACATTCTCATTCTAAATCTGATTGTAATTCTAGAACCGATTCTAATTCTAGAACTGATTGTAATTATAGAATACATTCTCATTCTAAATCTGATTGTAATTCTAGAACCGATTCTAATTCTAGAACTGATTGTAATTATAGAATACATTCTCATTCTAAATCTGATTGTAATTCTAGAACTGATTGTAATTCTAGAACTGATTATGATTCTAGAACTGATTATAATTCTAGAATACATTCTCATTCTAAATCTGATTGTAATTCTAGAACTGATTCTAATTCTAGAACTGATTCTAATTCTAGAACTGATTGTAATTCTAGAACTGATTCTAATTCTAGAATACATTCTCATTCTAAATCTGATTGTAATTCTAGAACTGATTCTAATTCTAGAACTGATTATGATTCTAGAACTGATTATAATTCTAGAATACATTCTCATTCTAAATCTGATTGTAATTATAGAACTGATTGTAATTATAGAACTGATTCTAATTATAGAATACATTCTCATTCTAAATCTGATTGTAATTCCAGAACTGATTGTATTTCTAGAAATGATTCTAATTCTACAACTATACTGAACAGAAATATAAACGCAACATGCAACAATTTCAATGATTTTACTGAGTTACAGTTCATATGAGGAAATCAGGTGAAGAAGCCGGATGTGGAGGTCCTGGGCTGGCGTGGTTACACGTGGTCTGCGGGTTGTGAGGCCGGTTGGACATACTGCCTAATTCTCTAAAACAACGTTGGAGCCGGCTTATGGTAGAGAAATGAGCATTAAATTCTCTGGCAACAGCTCTGGCGGACATTCCCTGAAGTCAGCATGCCAATTAGCAATCTCCCTGAAAACTTGAGACATCTGTGACATTGTGTTGTTGTGACAAAACTGCACATTTTAGAGTGGCCTTTTATTGTCGTCCCCCCAGCACAAGGTGCACCTGTGTAATGATCATGCTGTTTTAATCAGCTTCTTGACATGCCTTACCTGTCAGGTGGATGGATTATCTTGGCAAAGGAGAAATTCTCACTAACAGGAACGTAAACAAAAACAACGTGTGCAAATAAGCTTTTTTTTGTGCGTAAGGACATTTTTTTCAGGGGTGTGGATTTTTTTTTGTTATTTCAGCTCATGAAACATGGGACCAACACTTTACAATGTTGTGTTTTTATATTTCTGTTCAGCGTATATAAATATGCATTTGTATAAAAGGTAGACTCAGCGATATAACATCAACGTCAACCAGTTACCCCCCTACTTTAAACGATGAGTGAATCGCTGAGTCTACCTTTAATGATAAGATTCATTATTTGATTGAATGTTAATTGCCTAAATATTGTTTACCTAAAGCTTAGATATTGTGTTGCTTTGTGTTTTTGTTCCCATGCAGTTTCATTTGTAAATATATATTGGGTTGTTTTTTTTTTGTACGATTTAGATTAGTGATTTAAAGTCTTCCAGGTAAATGTTGATATGATGTATTAAAAGATTGAAGATAATTGAAATGATTATATGAATTTGACTTAGGCGTCAGGGCAGTGTAATATCTGACTGTGGGAGGTGGGAGGGGATGATGGGGGTTTAGTTCACATTGCCATGAAAGCCCCAAGTCGTCGTGTTCTTCAGGATTCTACATCGTTGATTCATCGTCCAACCAGGTCTCACAGTCTCATGTCAGAAGTAGACGTTTATTCATGTTTCAACAAAAAAAACGTCAACATTTCGAAGTTGTTCCAAATGTCAAATTTCAAAAAGTGTTTAAGTTTAAGTCATAATTTTTAAGGTTAGGCATTAACTCTGAATTTTTAAGGTTAATGTTAGGTATTAACTCTGAACTTTTAAGGTTAAGTTTAGACATTAACTCTGAATTTTTAAGGTTAAGATTAGACATTAACTCTGAATTTTTAAGGTTAAGTTTAGACATTAACTCCGAATTTTTAAGGTTAGGGTTAAGTTCAGAAATCACTTTCTATCGCCGGATATGAACTTGCAACCTTTGGAATCAGAGGCAGATGCTTCCACCCATCCGCCATCCCTTTCCACAACGAAACCTACTTGAAAGTTAACAGCGCTCACGGTCGCCCCCTAGTGGTCTGTTTCCACGTCATCTCCTGACGTCCTTCGACACGGATGGACGTCGAATACTGACTTGTGTCACGTGTGACCTGGCTGGATTCATCAGGAGTCTATTTACTGTATCGCATTGATTCATCAGGAGTCTATTTACTGTATATCATTGATTCATCGGGAGTCTATTTACTGTATATCATTGATTCATCAGGAGTCTATTTAGTGTATAGCATTGATTCATCAGGAGTCTATTTACTGTATATTATTGATTCATTAGGAGTCTATTTACTGTATATCATTGATTCATCAGGAGTCTATTTACTGTATATCATTGATTCATCAGGAGTCTATTTACTGTATATCATTGATTCATCAGGAGTCTATTTACTGTATCGCATTGATTCATCAGGAGTCTATTTACTGTATATCATTGATTCATCGGGAGTCTATTTACTGTATATCATTGATTCATCAGGAGTCTATTTACTGTATATCATTGATTCATTAGGAGTCTATTTTCTGTATCGCATTGATTCATCAGGAGTCTATTTACTGTATCGCATTGATTCATCAGGAGTCTATTTACTGTATCGCATTGATTCATCAGGAGTCTATTTACTGTATCGCATTGATTCATCAGGAGTCTATTTACTGTATATCATTGATTCATCAGGAGTCTATTTTCTGTATCGCATTGATTCATCAGGAGTCTATTTACTGTATATCATTGATTCATCAGGAGTCTATTTACTGTATATCATTGATTCATCAGGAGTCTATTTACTGTATCGCATTGATTCATCAGGAGTCTATTTACTGTATCGCATTGATTCATCGGGAGTCTATTTACTGTATAGCATTGATTCATCAGGAGTCTACTTTCTGTATATCATTGATTCATCAGGAGTCTACTTTCTGTATATCATTGATCATATATATACTATTCAATGGTTTCTCTAGTTACCTGATCGCTCTAAAGCTAAACTTACTGCCAACTGCTATAGCGGAGGATTAGAATAATGTTTGGATTGATTAGCTACGGTATATATTGGTAGAAGATGTGTTTCCTGTGATGTGGCTGATTGATTAGCTACGGTATATATTGGTAGAAGATGTGGCTGATTGATTAGCTACGGTATATATTGGTAGAAGATGTGGCTGATTGATTCGCTATGGTATATATTGGTAGAAGATGTGGCTGATTGATTAGCTACGGCATATATTGGTAGAAGATGTGGCTGATTGATTCGCTACGGCATATATTGGTAGAAGATGTGGCTGATTGATTAGCTACGGTATATATTGGTAGAAGATGTGGCTGATTGATTAGCTACGGTATATATTGGTAGAAGATGTGTTTCCTGTGATGTGGCTGATTGATTAGCTACGGTATATATTGGTAGAAGATGTGGCTGATTGATTAGCTACGGTATATATTGGTAGAAGATGTGGCTGATTGATTAGCTACGGTATATATTGGTAGAAGATGTGGCTGATTGATTAGCTACGGTATATATTGGTAGAAGATGTGGCTGATTGATTAGCTACGGTATATATTGGTAGAAGATGTGGCTGATTGATTAGCTACGGTATATATTGGTAGAAGATGTGTTTCCTGTGATGTGGCTGATTGATTAGCTACGGTATATATTGGTAGAAGATGTGGCTGATTGATTAGCTACGGTATATATTGGTAGAAGATGTGGCTGATTGATTAGCTACGGTATATATTGGTAGAAGATGTGGCTGATTGATTAGCTACAGTATATATTGGTAGAAGATGTGTTTCCTGTGATGTGGCTGATTGATTAGCTACGGTATATATTGGTAGAAGATGTGGCTGATTGATTAGCTACGGTATATATTGGTAGAAGATGTGGCTGATTGATTCGCTACGGCATATATTGGTAGAAGATGTGGCTGATTGATTAGCTACGGCATATATTGGTAGAAGATGTGGCTGATTGATTCGCTACGGCATATATTGGTAGAAGATGTGGCTGATTGATTAGCTACGGTATATATTGGTAGAAGATGTGGCTGATTGATTAGCTACGGTATATATTGGTAGAAGATGTGGCTGATTGATTAGCTACGGTATATATTGGTAGAAGATGTGGCTGATTCATTAGCTACGGTATATATTGGTAGAAGATGTGGCTGATTGATTAGCTATGGTATATACTGGTAGAAGATGTGTTTCCTGTGATGTGGCTGATTGATTAGCTACGGTATATACTGGTAGAAGATGTGGCTGATTGATTAGCTACGGTATATACTGGTAGAAGATGTGTCTCCTGTGATGTGGCTGATTGATTAGCTACGGTATATACTGGTAGAAGATGTGTCTGATTGATTAGCTACGGTATATACTGGTAGAAGATGTGTCTCCTGTGATGTGGCTGATTGATTAGCTACGGTATATATTGGTAGAAGATGTGTTTCCTGTGATGTGGCTGATTGATTAGCTACGGTATATATTGGTAGAAGATGTGTCTGATTGATTAGCTACGGTATATATTGGTAGAAGATGTGTCTGATTGATTAGCTACGGTATATATTGGTAGAAGATGTGGCTGATTGATTAGCTACGGTATATATTGGTAGAAGATGTGTCTGATTGATTAGCTACGGTATATATTGGTAGAAGATGTGTCTGATTGATTAGCTACGGTATATATTGGTAGAAGATGTGGCTGATTGATTAGCTACGGTATATATTGGTAGAAGATGTGGCTGATTGATTAGCTACGGTATATATTGGTAGAAGATGTGTCTGATTGATTAGCTACGGTATATACTGGTAGAAGATGTGGCTGATTGATTAGCTACGGTATATACTGGTAGAAGATGTGTCTGACTGATTAGCTACGGTATATACTGGTAGAAGATGTGTCTGATTGATTAGCTACGGTATATATTGGTAGAAGATGTGTCTGATTGATTAGCTACGGTATATACTGGTAGAAGATGTGTTTGATTGATTAGCTACGGTATATACTGGTAGAAGATGTGTCTGATTGATTAGCTACGGTATATATTGGTAGAAGATGTGGCTGATTGATTAGCTACGGTATATACTGGTAGAAGATGTGGCTGATTGATTAGCTACGGTATATATTGGTAGAAGATGTGGCTGATTGATTAGCTACAGTATATATTGGTAGAAGATGTGGCTGATTGATTAGCTACGGTATATATCGGTAGAAGATGTGTCTGATTGATTAGCTACAGTATATATTGGTAGAAGATGTGGCTGATTGGTTAGCTACGGTATATATTGGTAGAAGATGTGGCTGATTGATTAGCTACGGTATATACTGGTAGAAGATGTGGCTGATTGATTAGCTACAGTATATATTGGTAGAAGATGTGGCTGATTGATTAGCTACGGTATATATTGGTAGAAGATGTGGCTGATTGATTAGCTACGGTATATACTGGTAGAACATGTGTCTGATTGATTAGCTACGGTATATACTGGTAGAAGATGTGTCTGATTGATTAGCTACGGTATATACTGGTAGAACATGTGTCTGATTGATTAGCTACGGTATATATTGGTAGAAGATGTGGCTGATTGATTAGCTACGGTATATATTGGTAGAAGATGTGGCTGATTGATTAGCTACGGTATATACTGGTAGAAGATGTGTCTGACTGATTAGCTACGGTATATACTGGTAGAACATGTGTCTGATTGATTAGCTACGGTATATATTGGTAGAAGATGTGGCTGATTGATTAGCTACGGTATATACTGGTAGAAGATGTGTTTCCTGTGATGTGTCTGATTGATTAGCTACGGTATATATTGGTAGAAGATGTGTCTGATTGATTAGCTACGGTATATACTGGTAGAAGATGTGGCTGATTGATTAGCTACGGTATATACTGGTAGAAGATGTGTCTGACTGATTAGCTATGGTATATACTGGTAGAAGATGTGTTTCCTGTGATTAGCTACGGTATATACTGGTAGAAGATGTGTCTGATTGATTAGCTACGGTATATATTGGTAGAAGATGTGGCTGATTGATTAGCTACGGTATATATTGGTAGAAGATGTGGCTGATTGATTAGCTACGGTATATACTGGTAGAAGATGTGTTTCCTGTGATGTGTCTGATTGATTAGCTATGGTATATATTGGTAGAAGATGTGTCTGATTGATTAGCTACGGTATATATTGGTAGAAGATGTGTCTGACTGATTAGCTACGGTATATACTGGTAGAAGATGTGTCTGACTGATTAGCTATGGTATATACTGGTAGAAGATGTGTCTGATTGATTAGCTACGGTATATACTGGTAGAAGATGTGTCTGACTGATTAGCTACGGTATATATTGGTAGAAGATGTGTCTGACTGCTTAGCTACGGTATATACTGGTAGAAGATGTGTCTGATTGATTAGCTACGGTATATACTGGTAGAAGATGTGTCTGACTGATTAGCTACGGTATATACTGGTAGAAGATGTGTCTGATTGATTAGCTACGGTATATACTGGTAGAAGATGTGTCTGACTGATTAGCTACGGTATATATTGGTAGAAGATGTGTCTGATTGATTAGCTACGGTATATACTGGTAGAAGATGTGTCTGATTGATTAGCTACGGTATATACTGGTAGAAGATGTGTCTGACTGATTAGCTACGGTATATATTGGTAGAAGATGTGTCTGATTGATTAGCTACGGTATATACTGGTAGAAGATGTGTCTGATTGATTAGCTACGGTATATACTGGTAGAAGATGTGTCTGATTGATTAGCTACGGTATATACTGGTAGAAGATGTGTCTGACTGATTAGCTACGGTATATACTGGTAGAAGATGTGTCTGACTGTGTAATAAAGTTGTTTCATATTTAGTGAATGACAATGTCTTTATTCTCTGCATGTCATCCATGGGTTCTCCCCCTATTGACCCCTATTGACCTCTATTGACCTCTATTGACTCCTGTTGACCCCTATTGACCTCTATTGACCTCTATTGACTCCTGTTGACCCCTATTGACCTCTATTGACCTCTATTGACCTCTATTGACTCCTGTTGACCTCTATTGACCCCTATTGACCTCTATTGACCCCCTATTGACTCATATTGACCCCTATTGACTCCTATTGACTCATGTTGACCCCAATTGACCTCTATTGACCCCTATTGACTCATGTTGACCCCTATTGACTCATGTTGACCCCTTTTGACTCATGTTGACCCCTATTGACTCATATTAACCCCTATTGACTCATGTTGACCCCAATTGACCCCTATTGACCCCTATTGACTCATGTTGACCCCTATTGACTCATATTGACCCCTATTGACTCATGTTGACCCCAATTGACCCCTATTGACTCATGTTGACCCCTATTGACTCATATTAACCCCTATTGACTCATGTTGACCCCAATTGACCCCTATTGACCCCTATTGACTCATGTTGACCCCTATTGACTCTAATTGACCCCTATTGACTCATGTTGACCCCTATTGACCCCTATTGACTCATGTTGACCCCTATTGACTCATGTTGACCCCTATTGACTCATATTGACTCATGTTGACCCCAATTGAATTATGTTGACCCCTATTGACCCCTATTGACCCCTATTGACTCCTATTGACCCCTATCGACTCATATTGACCCCTATTGACACCTATTGACTCATATTGACCCCTATTGACTCCTATTGACTCCTATTGACTCCTATTGACTATCTACCAAGAGAGTTTTCATCTATATTGTTTCCTAGCTGTTTATTGACCACCACAAACCACCAGAAGACCTCACACTCAACGGTCTGTATAAGGCCGTAAGCAAACAGGAAAATACAGAAGCGACGCTCCAAGTAGCCGGGGACTTTAATGCAGGGCAACATACATCCGTTTTCCTAATTTCTACCGGTATGTCACGTGCAACCGGGGGGGGGGGGGGGACCTCTAGACCACCTTTACTCCACACACAGAGACGCGGAACAAAGCTCTCCCTCGTCCTCCATTTGGCAAATCTGACCACAACTCTATCCTCCTGATTCCTGCTTACAATTAAAAAAAAAAAAATAAAGCAGGAAGTGACTCGCTCAATACGGATGTAGTCAGATGACACGGATGCTAAGCTACAGGACTGTTTTGCTAGCACAGACTGGAATATGTTCTGGGATTCATCCAATGGCATTGAGGAGTACACCACCTCAGTCATTGGCTTCATCAATAAGTGCATCGATGACGTCATCCCCAAAGTGACCATACGTACATATCCCGACCAGAAGCCATGGGTTACAGGCAACATCCGCACGTAGCTTTAGGCTAGAGCTGCCGCTTTCAAGGAGCGGGACACTAATCTGCCCACTTAAAAGAAATCCCGCTACGCCCTCAGACGAACCATCAAACAGGCGAAGCGTCAATACAGGACTAAGATTGAATCATACTACACCTGCTCCGACGCTTGTTGGATGTGGCAGGGCTTGAAAACGGTTTCAGACTACAAAGTGAAACCCGGCCGCGAGCTGCTCAATGACGCGAGCCTACCAGACGGATTAAATGCCTTTTATGCTTGCTTTCGAAAGGCAAGCAACACTGAAGCAAGCATGAGAGGACCAGCTGTTCCAGACGACTGTGTGATCATTCTCTCCGTAGTGTAGCCGATGTGATGTAAGACTTTTAAACAGATCAACATTCACAAGGCTGCAGGGCCAGACGGATTACCAGGACGTGTACTGTGAGCATGCGCTGACCAAGAGAGAAACAGAGAAAACAAAGTGAGAGGTATGGACAGAGAGAGGGGGAGGGAGGTAGAGAGAAACAGAATGAGCGGTATGGACAGAGAGAGAGAGGGGGAGGGGGAGGGAGGTAGAGGGCAGACAGAGCAGGGATGGAGAAAGAGAGGAGAAGAGACAAGGAGTCCTCTGAGAAGAAAAGAAAATGACAGAGAAGAAGAAGAAGTGGTTCTGTTATATTTATTTAATTCAGAGGATCTAACAAGATGTTTAGCAGAGGAGAGGAGCAGGACGGGGAGACTTAAAGGATTTACACACTCACTACCCTTGCATTTAAACCCTTGTGTTTAGGACAACAACCCACAGCGGTTTTTTTGTCTCAGTATAATTGTGATAAGTGGCTTGATGTGGCTGTCGAACCCGAGGGGAGGACCGTTAGGAAATAAATATCCTGCTTCCATGAAACCATGCACCTGGAGACTAGCTAATGGAGAGCTCACAGTCCTAACACACAGGTAGGATGGTCTAGAGACTAGCTAATGGAGAGCTCACAGTCCTAACACACAGACCCTCCTACCTGTGTGTTCTAGAGACTAGCTAATGAAGAGCACACAGGTAGGAGGGTCTAGAGACTAGCTAATGGAGAGCTCACAGGTAGGAGGGTCTAGAGACTAGCTAATGAAGAACACACAGGTAGGATGGTCTAGAGACTAGCTAATGGGGAGACACACTAGCTAATGAAGCCTAGAGAGAGGACCACGTCCAGGGGAGACACACTAGCTAATGAAGCCTAGAGAGAGAGAGAGAGGACCACGTCCAGGGGGGACACACTAGCTAATGAAGCCTAGAGAGAGGACCACGTCCAGGGAGACACACTAGCTAATGAAGCCTAGAGAGAGGACCACGTCCAGGGAGACACACTAGCTAATGAAGCCTAGAGAGAGGACCACGTCCAGGGGAGACACACTAGCTAATGAAGCCTAGAGAGAGAGGACCACGTCCAGGGGAGACACACTAGCTAATGAAGCCTAGAGAGAGAGGACCACGTCCAGGGAGACACACTAGCTAATGAAGCCTAGAGAGAGGACCACGTCCAGGGGAGACACACTAGCTAATGAAGCCTAGAGAGAGAGGACCACGTCCAGGGAGACACACTAGCTAATGAAGCCTAGAGAGAGGACCACGTCCAGGGAGACACACTAGCTAATGAAGCCTAGAGAGAGAGAGAGGACCACGTCCAGGGGAGACACACTAGCTAATGAAGCCTAGAGAGAGAGAGAGGACCACGTCCAGGGGAGACACACTAGCTAATGAAGCCTAGAGAGAGAGGACCACGTCCAGGGGGGACACACTAGCTAATGAAGCCTAGAGAGAGAGGACCACGTCCAGGGGAGACACACTAGCTAATGAAGCCTAGAGAGAGGACCACGTCCAGGGGAGACACACTAGCTAATGAAGCCTAGAGAGAGAGAGGACCACGTCCAGGGGAGACACACTAGCTAATGAAGCCTAGAGAGAGAGAGAGGACCACGTCCAGGGGAGACACACTAGCTAATGAAGCCTAGAGAGAGGACCACGTCCAGGGGAGACACACTAGCTAATGAAGCCTAGAGAGAGGACCACGTCCAGGGGAGACACACTAGCTAATGAAGCCTAGAGAGAGGACCACGTCCAGGGGAGACACACTAGCTAATGAAGCCTAGAGAGAGAGAGAGGACCACGTCCAGGGGAGACACACTAGCTAATGAAGCCTAGAGAGAGAGGACCACGTCCAGGGAGACACACTAGCTAATGAAGCCTAGAGAGAGAGAGGACCACGTCCAGGGAGACACACTAGCTAATGAAGCCTAGAGAGAGAGGACCACGTCCAGGGGAGACACACTAGCTAATGAAGCCTAAGAGAGAGAGGACCACGTCCAGGGAGACACACTAGCTAATGAAGCCTAGAGAGAGGACCACGTCCAGGGGAGACACACTAGCTAATGAAGCCTAGAGAGAGAGGACCACGTCCAGGGGAGACACACTAGCTAATGAAGCCTAGAGAGAGAGAGAGGACCACGTCCAGGGAGACACACTAGCTAATGAAGCCTAGAGAGAGAGAGAGGACCACGTCCAGGGGAGACACACTAGCTAATGAAGCCTAGAGAGAGAGGACCACGTCCAGGGGAGACACACTAGCTAATGAAGCCTAGAGAGAGAGAGAGGACCACGTCCAGGGAGACACACTAGCTAATGAAGCCTAGAGAGAGAGGACCACGTCCAGGGGAGACACACTAGCTAATGAAGCCTAGAGAGAGGACCACGTCCAGGGGAGACACACTAGCTAATGAAGCCTAGAGAGAGAGAGAGGACCACGTCCAGGGAGACACACTAGCTAATGAAGCCTAGAGAGAGAGAGGACCACGTCCAGGGGAGACACACTAGCTAATGAAGCCTAGAGAGAGGACCACGTCCAGGGGAGACACACTAGCTAATGAAGCCTAGAGAGAGAGGACCACGTCCAGGGGAGACACACTAGCTAATGAAGCCTAGAGAGAGGACCACGTCCAGGGGAGACACACTAGCTAATGAAGCCTAGAGAGAGAGGACCACGTCCAGGGGAGACACACTAGCTAATGAAGCCTAGAGAGAGAGAGAGGACCACGTCCAGGGAGACACACTAGCTAATGAAGCCTAGAGAGAGAGAGAGGACCACGTCCAGGGGAGACACACTAGCTAATGAAGCCTAGAGAGAGAGGACCACGTCCAGGGGAGACACACTAGCTAATGAAGCCTAGAGAGAGAGGACCACGTCCAGGGAGACACACTAGCTAATGAAGCCTAGAGAGAGAGGACCACGTCCAGGGGGACACACTAGCTAATGAAGCCTAGAGAGAGAGGACCACGTCCAGGGAGACACACTAGCTAATGAAGCCTAGAGAGAGAGAGAGGACCACGTCCAGGGAGACACACTAGCTAATGAAGCCTAGAGAGAGAGAGAGGACCACGTCCAGGGGAGACACACTAGCTAATGAAGCCTAGAGAGAGGACCACGTCCAGGGAGACACACTAGCTAATGAAGCCTGAGAGAGAGGACCACGTCCAGGGGAGACACACTAGCTAATGAAGCCTAGAGAGAGAGAGGACCACGTCCAGGGGAGACACACTAGCTAATGAAGCCTAGAGAGAGGACCACGTCCAGGGAGACACACTAGCTAATGAAGCCTAGAGAGAGAGGACCACGTCCAGGGGAGACACACTAGCTAATGAAGCCTAGAGAGAGAGAGAGGACCACGTCCAGGGGAGACACACTAGCTAATGAAGCCTAGAGAGAGGACCACGTCCAGGGAGACACACTAGCTAATGAAGCCTAGAGAGAGAGAGGACCACGTCCAGGGGAGACACACTAGCTAATGAAGCCTAGAGAGAGGACCACGTCCAGGGAGACACACTAGCTAATGAAGCCTAGAGAGAGAGGACCACGTCCAGGGAGACACACTAGCTAATGAAGCCTAGAGAGAGGACCACGTCCAGGGGAGACACACTAGCTAATGAAGCCTAGAGAGAGAGGACCACGTCCAGGGGAGACACACTAGCTAATGAAGCCTAGAGAGAGAGGACCACGTCCAGGGAGACACACTAGCTAATGAAGCCTAGAGAGAGAGAGGACCACGTCCAGGGAGACACACTAGCTAATGAAGCCTAGAGAGAGAGGACCACGTCCAGGGAGACACACTAGCTAATGAAGCCTAGAGAGAGAGAGAGGACCACGTCCAGGGGAGACACACTAGCTAATGAAGCCTAGAGAGAGAGAGGACCACGTCCAGGGAGACACACTAGCTAATGAAGCCTAGAGAGAGAGAGGACCACGTCCAGGGGAGACACACTAGCTAATGAAGCCTAGAGAGAGGACCACGTCCAGGGAGACACACTAGCTAATGAAGCCTAGAGAGAGAGGACCACGTCCAGGGGAGACACACTAGCTAATGAAGCCTAGAGAGAGAGGACCACGTCCAGGGGAGACACACTAGCTAATGAAGCCTAGAGAGAGAGGACCACGTCCAGGGGAGACACACTAGCTAATGAAGCCTAGAGAGAGAGGACCACGTCCAGGGGAGACACACTAGCTAATGAAGCCTGAGAGAGAGAGAGGACCACGTCCAGGGGAGACACACTAGCTAATGAAGCCTAGAGAGAGAGGACCACGTCCAGGGGAGACACACTAGCTAATGAAGCCTAGAGAGAGAGGACCACGTCCAGGGGAGACACACTAGCTAATGAAGCCTAGAGAGAGGACCACGTCCAGGGGAGACACACTAGCTAATGAAGCCTAGAGAGAGAGGACCACGTCCAGGGAGACACACTAGCTAATGAAGCCTAGAGAGAGAGGACCACGTCCAGGGGAGACACACTAGCTAATGAAGCCTAGAGAGAGAGGACCACGTCCAGGGGAGACACACTAGCTAATGAAGCCTAGAGAGAGAGGACCACGTCCAGGGAGACACACTAGCTAATGAAGCCTAGAGAGAGAGGACCACGTCCAGGGGAGACACACTAGCTAATGAAGCCTAAGAGAGAGAGGACCACGTCCAGGGAGACACACTAGCTAATGAAGCCTAGAGAGAGAGGACCACGTCCAGGGGAGACACACTAGCTAATGAAGCCTAGAGAGAGAGGACCACGTCCAGGGAGACACACTAGCTAATGAAGCCTAGAGAGAGAGGACCACGTCCAGGGGAGACACACTAGCTAATGAAGCCTAGAGAGAGGACCACGTCCAGGGAGACACACTAGCTAATGAAGCCTAGAGAGAGAGGACCACGTCCAGGGAGACACACTAGCTAATGAAGCCTAGAGAGAGAGGACCACGTCCAGGGGAGACACACTAGCTAATGAAGCCTAGAGAGAGAGGACCACGTCCAGGGGAGACACACTAGCTAATGAAGCCTAGAGAGAGAGGACCACGTCCAGGGAGACACACTAGCTAATGAAGCCTAGAGAGAGAGGACCACGTCCAGGGGAGACACACTAGCTAATGAAGCCTAGAGAGAGAGGACCACGTCCAGGGGAGACACACTAGCTAATGAAGCCTAGAGAGAGAGAGGACCACGTCCAGGGGAGACACACTAGCTAATGAAGCCTAAGAGAGAGGACCACGTCCAGGGAGACACACTAGCTAATGAAGCCTGAGAGAGAGGACCACGTCCAGGAGACACACTAGCTAATGAAGCCTAGAGAGAGAGGACCACGTCCAGGGGAGACACACTAGCTAATGAAGCCTGAGAGAGAGGACCACGTCCAGGGGAGACACACTAGCTAATGAAGCCTAGAGAGAGAGGACCACGTCCAGGGAGACACACTAGCTAATGAAGCCTAGAGAGAGAGGACCACGTCCAGGGAGACACACTAGCTAATGAAGCCTAGAGAGAGAGGACCACGTCCAGGGGAGACACACTAGCTAATGAAGCCTAGAGAGAGAGGACCACGTCCAGGGGAGACACACTAGCTAATGAAGCCTAGAGAGAGAGGACCACGTCCAGGGGAGACACACTAGCTAATGAAGCCTAGAGAGAGAGGACCACGTCCAGGGAGACACACTAGCTAATGAAGCCTAGAGAGAGAGGACCACGTCCAGGGGAGACACACTAGCTAATGAAGCCTAGAGAGAGAGAGAGGACCACGTCCAGGGGAGACACACTAGCTAATGAAGCCTAGAGAGAGAGGACCACGTCCAGGGGAGACACACTAGCTAATGAAGCCTAGAGAGAGAGGACCACGTCCAGGGGAGACACACTAGCTAATGAAGCCTAGAGAGAGAGAGGACCACGTCCAGGGAGACACACTAGCTAATGAAGCCTAGAGAGAGAGGACCACGTCCAGGGGAGACACACTAGCTAATGAAGCCTAGAGAGAGAGGACCACGTCCAGGGGAGACACACTAGCTAATGAAGCCTAGAGAGAGAGGACCACGTCCAGGGAGACACACTAGCTAATGAAGCCTAGAGAGAGAGGACCACGTCCAGGGAGACACACTAGCTAATGAAGCCTAGAGAGAGAGGACCACGTCCAGGGGAGACACACTAGCTAATGAAGCCTAGAGAGAGAGGACCACGTCCAGGGGAGACACACTAGCTAATGAAGCCTAAGAGAGAGAGGACCACGTCCAGGGGAGACACACTAGCTAATGAAGCCTAGAGAGAGAGGACCACGTCCAGGGAGACACACTAGCTAATGAAGCCTAGAGAGAGAGGACCACGTCCAGGGAGACACACTAGCTAATGAAGCCTAGAGAGAGAGGACCACGTCCAGGGGAGACACACTAGCTAATGAAGCCTAGAGAGAGAGAGGACCACGTCCAGGGAGACACACTAGCTAATGAAGCCTAGAGAGAGAGGACCACGTCCAGGGGAGACACACTAGCTAATGAAGCCTAGAGAGAGAGGACCACGTCCAGGGAGACACACTAGCTAATGAAGCCTAGAGAGAGAGAGGACCACGTCCAGGGGAGACACACTAGCTAATGAAGCCTAGAGAGAGAGGACCACGTCCAGGGGAGACACACTAGCTAATGAAGCCTAGAGAGAGAGGACCACGTCCAGGGAGACACACTAGCTAATGAAGCCTAGAGAGAGAGAGGACCACGTCCAGGGAGACACACTAGCTAATGAAGCCTAGAGAGAGAGAGGACCACGTCCAGGGGAGACACACTAGCTAATGAAGCCTAGAGAGAGAGGACCACGTCCAGGGGAGACACACTAGCTAATGAAGCCTGAGAGAGAGAGGACCACGTCCAGGGGAGACACACTAGCTAATGAAGCCTAGAGAGAGAGGACCACGTCCAGGGGAGACACACTAGCTAATGAAGCCTAGAGAGAGGACCACGTCCAGGGAGACACACTAGCTAATGAAGCCTAGAGAGAGAGGACCACGTCCAGGGGAGACACACTAGCTAATGAAGCCTAGAGAGAGAGGACCACGTCCAGGGAGACACACTAGCTAATGAAGCCTAGAGAGAGGACCACGTCCAGGGAGACACACTAGCTAATGAAGCCTAGAGAGAGAGGACCACGTCCAGGGGAGACACACTAGCTAATGAAGCCTAGAGAGAGAGGACCACGTCCAGGGAGACACACTAGCTAATGAAGCCTAGAGAGAGAGGACCACGTCCAGGGGAGACACACTAGCTAATGAAGCCTAGAGAGAGAGGACCACGTCCAGGGAGACACACTAGCTAATGAAGCCTAGAGAGAGAGGACCACGTCCAGGGGAGACACACTAGCTAATGAAGCCTAGAGAGAGAGGACCACGTCCAGGGGAGACACACTAGCTAATGAAGCCTAGAGAGAGAGGACCACGTCCAGGGGAGACACACTAGCTAATGAAGCCTAGAGAGAGAGGACCACGTCCAGGGGAGACACACTAGCTAATGAAGCCTAGAGAGAGAGGACCACGTCCAGGGGAGACACACTAGCTAATGAAGCCTAAGAGAGAGGACCACGTCCAGGGAGACACACTAGCTAATGAAGCCTAGAGAGAGAGAGGACCACGTCCAGGGGAGACACACTAGCTAATGAAGCCTGAGAGAGAGAGGACCACGTCCAGGGGAGACACACTAGCTAATGAAGCCTAGAGAGAGAGGACCACGTCCAGGGGAGACACACTAGCTAATGAAGCCTAGAGAGAGAGGACCACGTCCAGGGGAGACACACTAGCTAATGAAGCCTAGAGAGAGAGGACCACGTCCAGGGGAGACACACTAGCTAATGAAGCCTAGAGAGAGGACCACGTCCAGGGGAGACACACTAGCTAATGAAGCCTAGAGAGAGAGGACCACGTCCAGGGGAGACACACTAGCTAATGAAGCCTAGAGAGAGAGGACCACGTCCAGGGGAGACACACTAGCTAATGAAGCCTAGAGAGAGGACCACGTCCAGGGGAGACACACTAGCTAATGAAGCCTAGAGAGAGAGGACCACGTCCAGGGGAGACACACTAGCTAATGAAGCCTAGAGAGAGAGGACCACGTCCAGGGGAGACACACTAGCTAATGAAGCCTAAGAGAGAGAGGACCACGTCCAGGGGAGACACACTAGCTAATGAAGCCTAGAGAGAGGACCACGTCCAGGGGAGACACACTAGCTAATGAAGCCTAGAGAGAGAGGACCACGTCCAGGGGAGACACACTAGCTAATGAAGCCTAGAGAGAGGACCACGTCCAGGGAGACACACTAGCTAATGAAGCCTAGAGAGAGAGGACCACGTCCAGGGAGACACACTAGCTAATGAAGCCTAGAGAGAGGACCACGTCCAGGGAGACACACTAGCTAATGAAGCCTAGAGAGAGGACCACGTCCAGGGGAGACACACTAGCTAATGAAGCCTAGAGAGAGAGGACCACGTCCAGGGGAGACACACTAGCTAATGAAGCCTAGAGAGAGGACCACGTCCAGGGAGACACACTAGCTAATGAAGCCTAGAGAGAGAGGACCACGTCCAGGGAGACACACTAGCTAATGAAGCCTAGAGAGAGAGGACCACGTCCAGGGAGACACACTAGCTAATGAAGCCTAGAGAGAGAGAGAGGACCACGTCCAGGGGAGACACACTAGCTAATGAAGCCTAGGAGAGAGAGGACCACGTCCAGGGAGACACACTAGCTAATGAAGCCTAGAGAGAGGACCACGTCCAGGGGAGACACACTAGCTAATGAAGCCTAGAGAGAGAGGACCACGTCCAGGGAGACACACTAGCTAATGAAGCCTAGAGAGAGAGGACCACGTCCAGGGGAGACACACTAGCTAATGAAGCCTAGAGAGAGAGGACCACGTCCAGGGGAGACACACTAGCTAATGAAGCCTAGAGAGAGAGGACCACGTCCAGGGAGACACACTAGCTAATGAAGCCTAGAGAGAGGACCACGTCCAGGGGAGACACACTAGCTAATGAAGCCTAGAGAGAGAGAGGACCACGTCCAGGGGAGACACACTAGCTAATGAAGCCTAGAGAGAGGACCACGTCCAGGGAGACACACTAGCTAATGAAGCCTAGAGAGAGAGGACCACGTCCAGGGAGACACACTAGCTAATGAAGCCTAGAGAGAGAGGACCACGTCCAGGGGAGACACACTAGCTAATGAAGCCTAGAGAGAGAGGACCACGTCCAGGGGAGACACACTAGCTAATGAAGCCTAGAGAGAGAGAGGACCACGTCCAGGGGAGACACACTAGCTAATGAAGCCTAGAGAGAGAGGACCACGTCCAGGGAGACACACTAGCTAATGAAGCCTAGAGAGAGAGGACCACGTCCAGGGGAGACACACTAGCTAATGAAGCCTAGAGAGAGGACCACGTCCAGGGGAGACACACTAGCTAATGAAGCCTAGAGAGAGAGAGGACCACGTCCAGGGGAGACACACTAGCTAATGAAGCCTAGAGAGAGAGGACCACGTCCAGGGAGACACACTAGCTAATGAAGCCTAGAGAGAGAGAGGACCACGTCCAGGGAGACACACTAGCTAATGAAGCCTAGAGAGAGGACCACGTCCAGGGGAGACACACTAGCTAATGAAGCCTAGAGAGAGGACCACGTCCAGGGGAGACACACTAGCTAATGAAGCCTAGAGAGAGAGGACCACGTCCAGGGAGACACACTAGCTAATGAAGCCTGAGAGAGAGAGGACCACGTCCAGGGAGACACACTAGCTAATGAAGCCTAGAGAGAGAGGACCACGTCCAGGGAGACACACTAGCTAATGAAGCCTAGAGAGAGAGGACCACGTCCAGGGGAGACACACTAGCTAATGAAGCCTAGAGAGAGAGGACCACGTCCAGGGAGACACACTAGCTAATGAAGCCTGAGAGAGAGGACCACGTCCAGGGGAGACACACTAGCTAATGAAGCCTAGAGAGAGAGGACCACGTCCAGGGAGACACACTAGCTAATGAAGCCTAGAGAGAGAGAGGACCACGTCCAGGGGAGACACACTAGCTAATGAAGCCTAGAGAGAGAGGACCACGTCCAGGGGAGACACACTAGCTAATGAAGCCTAGAGAGAGAGGACCACGTCCAGGGGAGACACACTAGCTAATGAAGCCTAGAGAGAGAGAGGACCACGTCCAGGGAGACACACTAGCTAATGAAGCCTAGAGAGAGAGGACCACGTCCAGGGGAGACACACTAGCTAATGAAGCCTAGAGAGAGAGGACCACGTCCAGGGGAGACACACTAGCTAATGAAGCCTAGAGAGAGAGGACCACGTCCAGGGGAGACACACTAGCTAATGAAGCCTAGAGAGAGAGGACCACGTCCAGGGGAGACACACTAGCTAATGAAGCCTAGAGAGAGAGAGGACCACGTCCAGGGGAGACACACTAGCTAATGAAGCCTAGAGAGAGAGGACCACGTCCAGGGGAGACACACTAGCTAATGAAGCCTAGAGAGAGAGGACCACGTCCAGGGAGACACACTAGCTAATGAAGCCTAGAGAGAGAGGACCACGTCCAGGGAGACACACTAGCTAATGAAGCCTAAGAGAGAGAGGACCACGTCCAGGGGAGACACACTAGCTAATGAAGCCTAGAGAGAGAGGACCACGTCCAGGGGAGACACACTAGCTAATGAAGCCTAGAGAGAGAGGACCACGTCCAGGGGAGACACACTAGCTAATGAAGCCTAGAGAGAGAGAGGACCACGTCCAGGGAGACACACTAGCTAATGAAGCCTGAGAGAGAGGACCACGTCCAGGGAGACACACTAGCTAATGAAGCCTAGAGAGAGAGGACCACGTCCAGGGGAGACACACTAGCTAATGAAGCCTAGAGAGAGAGGACCACGTCCAGGGAGACACACTAGCTAATGAAGCCTAGAGAGAGGACCACGTCCAGGGGAGACACACTAGCTAATGAAGCCTAGAGAGAGAGGACCACGTCCAGGGGAGACACACTAGCTAATGAAGCCTAGAGAGAGGACCACGTCCAGGGGAGACACACTAGCTAATGAAGCCTAGAGAGAGAGGACCACGTCCAGGGAGCCACACTAGCTAATGAAGCCTAGAGAGAGGACCACGTCCAGGGGAGACACACTAGCTAATGAAGCCTGAGAGAGAGGACCACGTCCAGGGGAGACACACTAGCTAATGAAGCCTAAGAGAGAGGACCACGTCCAGGGGAGACACACTAGCTAATGAAGCCTAGAGAGAGAGAGAGGACCACGTCCAGGGAGACACACTAGCTAATGAAGCCTAGAGAGAGAGGACCACGTCCAGGGGAGACACACTAGCTAATGAAGCCTAGAGAGAGAGGACCACGTCCAGGGGAGACACACTAGCTAATGAAGCCTAGAGAGAGAGGACCACGTCCAGGGGAGACACACTAGCTAATGAAGCCTAGAGAGAGGACCACGTCCAGGGGAGACACACTAGCTAATGAAGCCTAGAGAGAGAGGACCACGTCCAGGGGAGACACACTAGCTAATGAAGCCTAGAGAGAGAGGACCACGTCCAGGGGAGACACACTAGCTAATGAAGCCTAGAGAGAGAGGACCACGTCCAGGGAGACACACTAGCTAATGAAGCCTAGAGAGAGGACCACGTCCAGGGGAGACACACTAGCTAATGAAGCCTAGAGAGAGAGGACCACGTCCAGGGGAGACACACTAGCTAATGAAGCCTAGAGAGAGGACCACGTCCAGGGGAGACACACTAGCTAATGAAGCCTAGAGAGAGAGGACCACGTCCAGGGAGACACACTAGCTAATGAAGCCTAGAGAGAGGACCACGTCCAGGGGAGACACACTAGCTAATGAAGCCTAGAGAGAGAGAGGACCACGTCCAGGGGACACACTAGCTAATGAAGCCTAGAGAGAGAGGACCACGTCCAGGGGAGACACACTAGCTAATGAAGCCTAGAGAGAGGACCACGTCCAGGGGAGACACACTAGCTAATGAAGCCTAGAGAGAGGACCACGTCCAGGGAGACACACTAGCTAATGAAGCCTAGAGAGAGGACCACGTCCAGGGGAGACACACTAGCTAATGAAGCCTAGAGAGAGAGGACCACGTCCAGGGGAGACACACTAGCTAATGAAGCCTAGAGAGAGAGGACCACGTCCAGGGAGACACACTAGCTAATGAAGCCTAGAGAGAGAGGACCACGTCCAGGGGAGACACACTAGCTAATGAAGCCTAGAGAGAGGACCACGTCCAGGGGAGACACACTAGCTAATGAAGCCTAGAGAGAGAGGACCACGTCCAGGGGAGACACACTAGCTAATGAAGCCTAGAGAGAGAGAGAGGACCACGTCCAGGGGAGACACACTAGCTAATGAAGCCTAGAGAGAGAGGACCACGTCCAGGGAGACACACTAGCTAATGAAGCCTAGAGAGAGGACCACGTCCAGGGGAGACACACTAGCTAATGAAGCCTAGAGAGAGAGGACCACGTCCAGGGGAGACACACTAGCTAATGAAGCCTAGAGAGAGAGGACCACGTCCAGGGGAGACACACTAGCTAATGAAGCCTAGAGAGAGAGGACCACGTCCAGGGAGACACACTAGCTAATGAAGCCTAGAGAGAGGACCACGTCCAGGGGAGACACACTAGCTAATGAAGCCTAGAGAGAGAGAGGACCACGTCCAGGGAGACACACTAGCTAATGAAGCCTAGAGAGAGGACCACGTCCAGGGAGACACACTAGCTAATGAAGCCTAGAGAGAGAGGACCACGTCCAGGGAGACACACTAGCTAATGAAGCCTAAGAGAGAGGACCACGTCCAGGGAGACACACTAGCTAATGAAGCCTAGAGAGAGGACCACGTCCAGGGAGACACACTAGCTAATGAAGCCTGAGAGAGAGAGGACCACGTCCAGGGAGACACACTAGCTAATGAAGCCTAGAGAGAGAGGACCACGTCCAGGGGAGACACACTAGCTAATGAAGCCTAAGAGAGAGGACCACGTCCAGGGAGACACACTAGCTAATGAAGCCTAGAGAGAGAGGACCACGTCCAGGGGAGACACACTAGCTAATGAAGCCTAGAGAGAGAGGACCACGTCCAGGGGAGACACACTAGCTAATGAAGCCTAGAGAGAGGACCACGTCCAGGGAGACACACTAGCTAATGAAGCCTAGAGAGAGAGGACCACGTCCAGGGGAGACACACTAGCTAATGAAGCCTAGAGAGAGGACCACGTCCAGGGGAGACACACTAGCTAATGAAGCCTAGAGAGAGGACCACGTCCAGGGGAGACACACTAGCTAATGAAGCCTAGAGAGAGAGGACCACGTCCAGGGGAGACACACTAGCTAATGAAGCCTAGAGAGAGAGGACCACGTCCAGGGGAGACACACTAGCTAATGAAGCCTAGAGAGAGAGGACCACGTCCAGGGAGACACACTAGCTAATGAAGCCTAGAGAGAGAGGACCACGTCCAGGGGAGACACACTAGCTAATGAAGCCTAAGAGAGAGGACCACGTCCAGGGGAGACACACTAGCTAATGAAGCCTAGAGAGAGAGGACCACGTCCAGGGGAGACACACTAGCTAATGAAGCCTAGAGAGAGAGGACCACGTCCAGGGGAGACACACTAGCTAATGAAGCCTAGAGAGAGAGGACCACGTCCAGGGGAGACACACTAGCTAATGAAGCCTAGAGAGAGAGGACCACGTCCAGGGAGACACACTAGCTAATGAAGCCTAGAGAGAGAGGACCACGTCCAGGGGAGACACACTAGCTAATGAAGCCTAGAGAGAGGACCACGTCCAGGGAGACACACTAGCTAATGAAGCCTAGAGAGAGAGGACCACGTCCAGGGAGACACACTAGCTAATGAAGCCTAGAGAGAGAGGACCACGTCCAGGGAGACACACTAGCTAATGAAGCCTAGAGAGAGAGGACCACGTCCAGGGAGACACACTAGCTAATGAAGCCTGAGAGAGAGGACCACGTCCAGGGAGACACACTAGCTAATGAAGCCTAGAGAGAGAGGACCACGTCCAGGGAGACACACTAGCTAATGAAGCCTAGAGAGAGAGAGGACCACGTCCAGGGAGACACACTAGCTAATGAAGCCTAGAGAGAGAGAGAGGACCACGTCCATGGGAGACACACTAGCTAATGAAGCCTAGAGAGAGAGAGGACCACGTCCAGGGAGACACACTAGCTAATGAAGCCTAGAGAGAGGACCACGTCCAGGGGAGACACACTAGCTAATGAAGCCTAAGAGAGAGGACCACGTCCAGGGAGACACACTAGCTAATGAAGCCTAGAGAGAGAGGACCACGTCCAGGGAGACACACTAGCTAATGAAGCCTAGAGAGAGGACCACGTCCAGGGGAGACACACTAGCTAATGAAGCCTAGAGAGAGGACCACGTCCAGGGAGACACACTAGCTAATGAAGCCTAGAGAGAGAGGACCACGTCCAGGGAGACACACTAGCTAATGAAGCCTAGAGAGAGAGGACCACGTCCAGGGAGACACACTAGCTAATGAAGCCTAGAGAGAGAGAGGACCACGTCCAGGGGAGACACACTAGCTAATGAAGCCTAGAGAGAGGACCACGTCCAGGGGAGACACACTAGCTAATGAAGCCTAGAGAGAGGACCACGTCCAGGGAGACACACTAGCTAATGAAGCCTAGAGAGAGAGGACCACGTCCAGGGAGACACACTAGCTAATGAAGCCTAGAGAGAGAGGACCACGTCCAGGGAGACACACTAGCTAATGAAGCCTAAGAGAGAGGACCACGTCCAGGGAGACACACTAGCTAATGAAGCCTAGAGAGAGGACCACGTCCAGGGAGACACACTAGCTAATGAAGCCTAAGAGAGAGGACCACGTCCAGGGAGACACACTAGCTAATGAAGCCTAGGAGAGAGAGGACCACGTCCAGGGAGACACACTAGCTAATGAAGCCTAGAGAGAGGACCACGTCCAGGGAGACACACTAGCTAATGAAGCCTAGAGAGAGAGGACCACGTCCAGGGAGACACACTAGCTAATGAAGCCTAGAGAGAGGACCACGTCCAGGGGAGACACACTAGCTAATGAAGCCTAGAGAGAGGACCACGTCCAGGGAGACACACTAGCTAATGAAGCCTAGAGAGAGGACCACGTCCAGGGGAGACACACTAGCTAATGAAGCCTAGAGAGAGAGAGAGGACCACGTCCAGGGAGACACACTAGCTAATGAAGCCTAGAGAGAGAGGACCACGTCCAGGGAGACACACTAGCTAATGAAGCCTAGAGAGAGAGAGGACCACGTCCAGGGAGACACACTAGCTAATGAAGCCTAGAGAGAGAGAGGACCACGTCCAGGGAGACACACTAGCTAATGAAGCCTAGAGAGAGAGGACCACGTCCAGGGAGACACACTAGCTAATGAAGCCTAGAGAGAGGACCACGTCCAGGGGAGACACACTAGCTAATGAAGCCTAGAGAGAGAGGACCACGTCCAGGGAGACACACTAGCTAATGAAGCCTAGAGAGAGGACCACGTCCAGGGAGACACACTAGCTAATGAAGCCTAGAGAGAGAGAGAGGACCACGTCCAGGGAGACACACTAGCTAATGAAGCCTAGAGAGAGGACCACGTCCAGGGGAGACACACTAGCTAATGAAGCCTAGAGAGAGGACCACGTCCAGGGGGACACACTAGCTAATGAAGCCTAGAGAGAGAGAGGACCACGTCCAGGGGAGACACACTAGCTAATGAAGCCTAGAGAGAGAGGACCACGTCCAGGGAGACACACTAGCTAATGAAGCCTAGAGAGAGAGGACCACGTCCAGGGGAGACACACTAGCTAATGAAGCCTAGAGAGAGGACCACGTCCAGGGGAGACACACTAGCTAATGAAGCCTAGAGAGAGAGAGAGGACCACGTCCAGGGGAGACACACTAGCTAATGAAGCCTAGAGAGAGAGGACCACGTCCAGGGGAG
>NC_059452.1:111239897-111254897 GCF_905237065.1 Salmo salar
GGTAGTAGAGGTAATATAATGTAGGTAGGGGTACCAGGTAGTTGTAGGTAATATAATGTAGGTAGGGGTACCAGGTAGTAGAGGTAATATAATGTAGGTAGGGGTACCAGGTAGTAGAGGTAATATAATGTAGGTAGGGGTACCAGGTAGTAGACGTAATATAATGTAGGTAGGGGTACCAGGTAGTTGTAGGTAATATAATGTAGGTAGGGGTACCAGGTAGTTGAGGTAATATAATGTAGGTAGGGGTACCAGGTAGTAGAGGGTAATATAATGTAGGTAGGGGTACCAGGTAGTTGAGGTAATATAATGTAGGTAGGGGTACCAGGTAGTTGTAGGTAATATAATGTAGGTAGGGGTACCAGGTAGTTGAGGTAATATAATGTAGGTAGGGGTACCAGGTAGTAGAGGGTAATATAATGTAGGTAGGGGTACCAGGTAGTAGAGGTAATATAATGTAGGTAGGGGTACCAGGTAGTTGAGGTAATATAATGTAGGTAGGGGTACCAGGTAGTTGAGGTAATATAATGTAGGTAGGGGTACCAGGTAGTTGTAGGTAGGGGTACCAGGTAGTTGTAGGTAATATAATGTAGGTAGGGGTACAAGGTAGTAGAGGTAATATAATGTAGGTAGGGGTACCAGGTAGTAGAGGTAATATAATGTAGGTAGGGGTACCAGGTAGTTGAGGTAATATAATGTAGGTAGGGGTACCAGGTAGTAGAGGTAATATAATGTAGGTAGGGGTACCAGGTAGTTGAGGTAATATAATGTAGGTAGGGGTACCAGGTAGTTGTAGGTAATATAATGTAGGTAGGGGTACCAGGTAGTAGAGGTAATATAATGTAGGTAGGGGTACCAGGTAGTTGAGGTAATATAATGTAGGTAGGGGGTACCAGGTAGTAGAGGTAATATAATGTAGGTAGGGGTACCAGGTAGTAGAGGTAATATAATGTAGGTAGGGGTACCAGGTAGTAGAGGTAATATAATGTGGTAGGGGTACCAGGTAGTAGAGGTAATATAATGTAGGTAGGGGTACCAGGTAGTAGAGGTAATATAATGTAGGTAGGGGTACCAGGTAGTAGAGGTAATATAATGTAGGTAGGGGTACCAGGTAGTAGAGGTAATATAATGTAGGTAGGGGTACCAGGTAGTTGTAGGTAATATAATGTAGGTAGGGGTACCAGGTAGTAGAGGTAATATAATGTAGGTAGGGGTACCAGGTAGTTGAGGTAATATAATGTAGGTAGGGGTACCAGGTAGTTGAGGTAATATAATGTAGGTAGGGGTACCAGGTAGTAGAGGTAATATAATGTAGGTAGGGGTACCAGGTAGTTGAGGTAATATAATGTAGGTAGGGGTACCAGGTAGTTGAGGTAATATAATGTAGGTAGGGGTACCAGGTAGTTGAGGTAATATAATGTAGGTAGGGGTACCAGGTAGTTGAGGTAAAATAATGTAGGTAGGGGTACCAGGTAGTTGTAGGTAATATAATGTAGGTAGGGGTACCAGGTAGTTGTAGGTAATATAATGTAGGTAGGTGTACCAGGTAGTAGAGGTAATATAATGTAGGTAGGGGTACCAGGTAGTTGTAGGTAATATAATGTAGGTAGGGGTACCAGGTAGTTGAGGTAATATAATGTAGGTAGGGGTACCAGGTAGTTGAGGTAATATAATGTAGGTAGGGGTACCAGGTAGTTGTAGGTAATATAATGTAGGTAGGGGTACCAGGTAGTTGAGGTAATATAATGTAGGTAGGGGTACCAGGTAGTAGAGGTAATATAATGTAGGTAGGGGTACCAGGTAGTTGAACAGGTAGTAGAGGTAATATAATGTAGGTAGGGGTACCAGGTAGTTGAGGTAATATAATGTAGGTAGGGGTACCAGGTAGTAGAGGTAATATAATGTAGGTATGGGTACCAGGTAGTTGAGGTAATATAATGTAGGTAGGGGTACCAGGTAGTAGAGGTAATATAATGTAGGTAGGGGTACCAGGTAGTAGAGGTAATATAATGTAGGTAGGGGTACCAGGTAGTTGTAGGTAATATAATGTAGGTAGGGGTACCAGGTAGTAGAGGTAATATAATGTAGGTAGGGGTACCAGGTAGTTGTAGGTAATATAATGTAGGTAGGGGTACCAGGTAGTTGTAGGTAATATAATGTAGGTAGGGGTACCAGGTAGTTGAGGTAATATAATGTAGGTAGGGGTGAAGTGACTAGTCAATCAGGATTGATAGTAAACAGAGTAGCAGCAGCGTATATGAAGAGTGTGATCGTGTGTGTGTGTGTGTGTGTGTGTGTGTGTGTGTGTGTGTGTGTGTGTGTGTGTGTGTGTGTGTGTGTGTGTGTGTGTGTGTGTGTGTGTGTGTGTGTGTGTGTAGTATGTGTGAGTGTGTGGGTAGAGTCAGTGCCAAATGAAAAGTGCCTGGAGTCTTTGACAATTTTTAGGACCTTCCTCTGACACCGCCTGGTATAGATGTCCTGGATGACAGGAAGCTTGACCCCGGTGATGTACTTTGGTCCGTACTTTGGTCTGTAGCACCTTATGGTCAGATGCCGAGCAGTTGCCGTACCAGGCGGCGATGCAGCCAGTCAAGATGCTCTCGATGGTGCAGCTGTAGAACGTTTTGAAGATCTGATGACCCGTGCCAAAATCTTTTCAGCCTCCTTAGAGTGAAGAGGCGTTGTCGTGTTTGGACCATAATAGATCCTTAGTGACGTGGACACAGAGGAACACTTCCTGTAGTCCGCGATCTGCTCCTCAGTCTTGCTGACGTTGAGGGAGAGGTTGTTGTCATGGTATCTGACCTCCAGGATCAGCGTGGCGGATGTGTTGTTAAATGTGGGGCGGCCTATGTGGTCCTACCTCGTCAGGAAGTCCAGGATCCAGTTGCAGAGGGAGGTGTTTAGTCCCAGGATCCTTAGCTTAGTGATGAGCTTTGAGGGTACTATGGTGTTGAACGCTGAGCTGCAGTCAAGGAATAGCTTTCTCACATAGGTGTTCCTTTTGTCCAGGTGGGAAAGGGCAGTGTGGAGTGGCAATAGAGGCTGCATCATCTGTGGATCTGTTGGGGCGGTATGTGAATTGGAGTGGGGACAGAGTGTCTGGGATAAAGGTGGTATGTGAATTGGAGTGGGGTCTAGGGTTTCTGGGATAATGATGGTGTTGATGTGACCTATGACAGGCCTTTCAAAGAATTTCATGGCTATAGATGTGAGTGCCACAGGGCAATAGTCATTTAGGCAGGTTACCTTGACTTCCTTGGGTACAGGGACTATGATGGTCTGCTTGAAACATGTTGGTATTACAGACTCAGCGTATGCTTGCAGAACACGTCCTGGTAATCCGTCTGGCCCTGCAGCCTTGTGAATGTTGACCTGTTTAAAAGTCTTAGTCACATCGGCTGCGGAGAGAATGATCACACAGTCATCCGGAACAGCTGGTGCTCTCATGCACGGTAACATCACGTCCGCATCACGTCAGCATCACGGCAGCATCATGCCAGCATCATGCCAGCATCACACCAGCATCATGCCAGCATCACGCCAGCATCACACCTGCATCGTGCCAGCATCACGTCAGCATCGCATCGGCATCACACCAGCATCTCGTCAGCATCTCGTCAGCATCGCGTTCGCATCGCGTTAGCATCACATCAGCATCACACTAGCATCATGCCAGCATCGGGCCAGCATCACCACAGCGTCCCGTCAGCATCACGCCACAGTTCCATGTGACTACAGGACACCTCTGGAGAGACACACACACACACACACACACACACACACACACACACACACACACACACACACACACACACACACACACACACACACACACACACACACTCTCTCTCTCTCTCTCTCTTTTCATAAACCATTTTCACTATTGTTTGGAGTCATTGAGTCTTAGAGAGATAGGACACCTTCCCCCAGGGCAGCTGGAGTCATTACAGAGACACACCCCCAGTTTCCTGATGAATAACCCACTAACAGAGCCACTGGGACCCAGAGGGCTCTAGGTGAGACATTTCCATGGCAGACATGTTGTTTCATTGTGTCTTTCTCCCATAACCTCTCTGAGATTATTTAGATAGATGGTGGTCTCTCTCTCTCTCTCTCTCTCTCTCTCTCTCTCTCTCTCTCTCTCTCTACTCTTACACCTCCCCCTCCTCCCCCCTCTCCCCCTCTCCTTCTCTCTCTCCTCTTTCCTCCCCTCCTCCCCTCCTCCTCTCAGTCCAGGGTTTGTTCTGGTTGGTTGACCTGATGTCCTTCAGTCTGGTTCTAAATTGTTTCTCTCCTACTCGTTCTCCCATCCTCATCCAATTCTGTTTTACTATAGAGAGAGGAACGACAGAGAGCGAGAGAGAGGAACGACAGAGAGGAGAGAGAGGAACGACAGAGAGGAGAGAGAGAGAGAGAGGAACGATAGAGAGGAGAGAGAGAGGAACGACAGAGAGGAGAGAGAGAGGAACGATAGAGAGGAGAGAGAGAGGAACGACAGAGAGGAGAGAGCGAGGAACGACAGAGAGGAGAGAGAGAGCGAGAGAGAGAGAGAGGAACGACAGAGAGGAGAAAGCGAGGAACGACAGAGAGGAGAGAGCGAGGAACGACAGAGAGGAGAGAGAGCGAGAGAGAGAGAGAGGAACGACAGAGAGGAGAGAGCGAGAGAGAGAGAGAGGAACGACAGAGAGGAGAGAGAGAGAGGAACGACAGAGAAGAGAGAGAGAGCGGAGAGAGAGGAACGACAGAGAGGAGAGAGAGAGAGGAACGACAGAGAGGAGAGAGAGAGAGAGAGAGGAACGACAGAGAGGAGAGAGGGAATAACAGAGAAGAGAGAGATGGAGATGGGGGAGTGGTAAGAGAGAAAGATAGAGAGGAGAGGAGGAGACAGAGAGAGAGAGCTGTCACATTCTGTCGCATGCTGGGTATGTACATAGTCAATGGTAGGCTTCGCTCCTATGGAAGGTACACCTATAGCTCATCTCTTGGCAGTAGTACTGTAGACTACTTTATCACTGACCTCAACCCAGAGTCTCTCAGAGAGTTCACAGTCAGTCCACTGACACCCCTATCAGATCACAGCTAAATCACAGTCTACTTGAACAGAGCAGTACTCAATCATGAGGCATCAAAGCCAAAGGAACTGAGTAACATTAAGAAATGCTTTAGATGGAAGGAAAGTAGTGTGGAAACCTACCAAAAAACAATTAGGCAACGACAAATTCAATCCCTTCTAGAACAACTTCCTGGACAAAACGTTCCACTGTAATAGTGGAGGTGTAAACTTGGCAGTAGAAAATGTTAACAGTATATTTGACCTCTCAGCTTCCCTCCATCAAATCTAAAAAATGTCAAACAGAAAACTGAAGAAAATGAACAAAAATGACAAATGTTTTGATGAAGAATGCAAAAACCTATGAAAGAAATTGAGAAACCTGTCCAACCCAAAAAACACAGAGACCCAGAAAACCTGAGTCTACTCCTTCACTATGGTGAATCACTAAAACAATACAGAAATACACTACGGAGAAAGAAGGAACAGCACGTCAGAAATCAGCTCAATGTAACTGAAGAATCCATAGAATCTAACCACTTCTGGGAAAATTGGAAAACACTAAAACAACAACACGAATAATTATCTATCTAAAACAGAGATGTCTGGATAAACCACTTCTCCAATCTATCTATAACGAAGAACAAACAGCAAAAACATATAAATGATCAAATACAAATCTTAGAATCAACTATTAAAGACCAGAACCCACTGGATTCTCCAATTACCTTGAATGAACTACAGGACTAAATACCCCAAAAGGCGGTGGTGGTGGTGGTTTATTAAAAATAAAAAACAGACCACAAATTCCAAAGAGACAAGTGAAAATTATGGTTAGTAAAGAAAACTTTAAGCTAGTCTCTCAATTTAAAAAAAAAAATGTGTAAATACTTTGCCCCTTGATAACCAGCGCACTTCTGTATGTTGTAAAATCGTTACATGGTCGCTGCCCCATGTCATTTATTTGAGCATTTCAGTTTAAGCGATTTCGAGCCCTCTGCTACAAGGGACAGTTATGGTGAAAAATTTTTTTTTTTTTTTTTTTTTTTTTTTTTTCTTGGCCCCGAAAATCATTACATAATGCAGAAAATACATGAGAGTTCAGGGGCCTTTTGCTTTATTAACAAAGTTAACCATTTTCACTGTAGTGTCCAAAACGTCTTTCCAAGCTGTCAGGCATTCCCTTGGCAGGAAGAGCCTCTCGGTGGATGCTGCAGTGGACCCAAGTGGCGTCGGGAGCAACAGCTTGCACACGCGCGTTACCTCTCCACTACGTCTCCCTGTCATGGCTTTTGCGCCATCAGTACAGATACCAACACATCTTGACCACCAAAGTCCATTTGATGTCACAAAGCTGTCCAGTACTTTAAAAAATATCCTCTCCTGTTGTCCTGGTTTCCAGTGGTTTGCAGAAGAGGACGTCTTCCTTAATAATTGACCCCTCATGAACGTAACGGACATATACCAGGAGCTGTGCCAGGCCCGCCACGTCTGTTGACTCATCCAGCTGTAACGCATAGAATCCACTGGCTTGTATGCGAAGCAGTAATTGTTTCAAAACATCTCCTGCCGTGTCACTGATGCGTGGTGAAACAGTGTTGTTTGATGAAGGCATTGTCTGTATAGTTGTTTTTTGGGGCTTTCTTCCCCCAGGCATTGTCCCAGCCGTATCCGCGGCAGCAGGACGAATTAAATCCTCCATGGTAGTATGGGTCTTGCCTGTCCTCGCCACTCGGTAGCTCACCATATAAGACTCTTCTAGCCCCCTTCTTATTAAGGGTATCTGTTGCTTTTATACATGTCTTACTACTCGAATGTCGTCTTTATTCTCGCTCCAAAAAACACTTTTTTCATGTTTCGTTTCTAAATGTCTGCGCGAGAGTGAAGGTTACATTGAGTTGTGAGACGGTGTCGGGTTGCGTCAATCAAATCTGGTATTAGGATATAAACAAACCATGCAACTTAGTTTTGCAATGATTATTTAATTCATCTTTAAGTAAATAGAATGATAGTACAAATGGAAAATATGATGTTGGTATATACGGTCTCACTGTGACACCACGCAGGGCAAGACAGCGAAGAGGACGTCACATCATTTTGTTCTCCCTTATATCCTCTGACAGAGATAGTTCCCGCTCACTGCCGGCCTGTCAGAGGGAGGATGAGCGTGGTTTAAACTTCCTCATCCTATCGTCGGCGTGCAGGCTGGTCCCAACCTCGTGACGCACTTCCTGTTGCCGGTTGTAGTTCTTGTCTTCAACAGTTGACTTATCCGTAGTTTATATACTTAATATTGTAGCATAGCTTCTCCGTTATATTATATAGGTTATGCAAACAAATAGCCAGTTCAACCCTAACAACGGTAACGGTACTGTTGCACATATAAACACACTGTGGCCGAGGAAAGGCACTACTCCCAATATAAGTGAACCCCAAATCAATGTCGTTCTCATCATATTTATCGCCTCTTCGATGGTCCAACAACGTCCCTGTCTGTTGTTCGGTGCTTTTCCCCCGGGGTAAAAGGGGGGCAGTAGCTCTTCGGCTGCGTCAGATTCACTACTTGTCAGTGTCCATGCTAACTGGGCTAACAACAAATGTAGAATTACTGATGCTAGCTGGGCTAACAACAAATGTAGTATTACTGATGCTAGCTGGGCTAACAACAAATGTAGTATTACTGATGCTAGCTGGGCTAACAACAAATGTAGTATTACTGATGCTAGCTGGGCTAACAACAAATGTAGTATTACTGATGCTAGCCGGGCTAACAACAAATGTAGTATTACTGATGCTAGCTGGGCTAACAACAAATGTAGTATTAATGATGCCAGCTGGGCTAACAACAAAATGTAGAATTACTGATGCTAGCTGGGCTAACAACAAATGTAGAATTACTGATGCTAGCTGGGCTAACAACAAATGTAGTATTACTGATGCTAGCTGGGCTAACAACAAATGTAGTATTACTGATGCTAGCTGGGCTAACAACAAATGCTAGCATTGTTGTACCTAGTAGTACTGCTGGTAGTAGCAGGTGTAGTACTGCTGGTAGTAGCAGGTGTAGTACTGCTGGTAGTAGCAGGTGTAGTACTGCTGGTAGTAGCAGGTGTAGTACTCATGGTAGTAGCAGGTGTAGTACTGCTGGTAGCAGCAGTTGTAATACTGCTGGTAGTAGCAGGTGTAGTACTGCTGGTAGTAGCAGGTGTAGAACTGCTGGTAGTAGCAGGTGTAGTACTGCTGGTAGTAGCAGGTGTAGTACTGCTGGTAGC
Source organism: Salmo salar (assembly GCF_905237065.1). Taxonomy (NCBI): domain Eukaryota; kingdom Metazoa; phylum Chordata; class Actinopteri; order Salmoniformes; family Salmonidae; genus Salmo; species Salmo salar. Next base: position 111,248,223 of record NC_059452.1, read on the forward strand.
AGCAGGTGTAATACTGCTGGTAGTAGCAGGTGTAGTACTGCTGGTAGTAGCAGGTGTAGTACTGCTGGTAGCAGCAGGTGTAGTACTGCTGGTAGTAGCAGGTGTAGTACTGCTGGTAGTAGCAGGTGTAGAACTGCTGGTAGCAGCAGGTGTAGTACTGCTGGTAGTAGCAGGTGTAGTACTGCTGGTAGCAGCAGGTGTAGTACTGCTGGTAGCAGCAGGTGTAATACTGCTGGTAGTAGCAGGTGTAATACTGCTGGTAGTAGCAGGTGTAGTACTGCTGGTAGCAGCAGGTGTAATACTGCTGGTAGTAGCAGGTGTAGTACTGCTGGTAGTAGCAGGTGTAGAACCGCTGGTAGCAGCAGGTGTAATACTGCTGGTAGTAGCAGGTGTAGTACTCATGGTAGCAGCAGGTGTAGTACTGCTGGTAGTAGCAGGTGTAGTACTGCTGGTAGTAGCAGGTGTAGTACTGCTGGTAGTAGCAGGTGTAGTACTGCTGGTAGTAGCAGGTGTAGTACTGATGGTAGTAGCAGGTGTAGTACTGCTGGTAGTAGCAGGTGTAGTACTGCTGGTAGTAGCAGGTGTAGTACTGCTGGTAGTAGCAGGTGTAGTACTGCTGGTAGTAGCAGGTGTAGTACTCATGGTAGCAGCAGGTGTAGTACTGCTGGTAGTAGCAGGTGTAGTACTGCTGGTAGTAGCAGGTGTAGTACTCATGGTAGCAGCAGGTGTAGTACTGCTGGTAGTAGCAGGTGTAGTACTGCTGGTAGTAGCAGGTGTAGTACTCATGGTAGCAGCAGGTGTAGTACTGCTGGTAGTAGCAGGTGTAGTACTGCTGGTAGTAGCAGGTGTAGTACTGCTGGTAGTAGCAGGTGTAGTACTGCTGGTAGTAGCAGGTGTAGTACTGCTGGTAGTAGCAGGTGTAGTACTGCTGGTAGTAGTAGGTGTAGTACTGCTGGTAGTAGCAGGTGTAGTACTGCTGGTAGTAGCAGGTGTAGTACTGCTGGTAGTAGCAGGTGTAGTACCGCTGGTAGTAGCAGGTGTAGTACTGCTGGTAGTAGCAGGTGTAGTACTGCTGGTAGTAGCAGGAGTAGTACTGCTGGTAGTAGCAGGTGTAGTACTGCTGGTAGTAGCAGGTGTAGTACTGCTGGTAGTAGCAGGTGTAATACTGCTGGTAGTAGCAGGTGTAGTAATGCTGGTAGTAGCAGGTGTAATACTGCTGGTAGTAGCAGGTGTAGTACTGCTGGTAGTAGCAGGTGTAGTACTGCTGGTAGTAGCAGGTGTAGTACTCCTGGTAGCAGCAGGTGTAGTACTGCTGGTAGTAGCAGGTGTAGTACTGCTGGTAGCAGCAGGTGTAGTACTGCTGGTAGTAGCAGGTGTAATACTGCTGGTAGTAGCAGGTGTAATACTGCTGGTAGTAGCAGGTGTAGTACCGCTGGTAGTAGCAGGTGTAGTACTGCTGGTAGTAGCAGGTGTAGTACTGCTGGTAGTAGCAGGTGTAGCACCGCTGGTAGTAGCAGGTGTAGTACTGCTGGTAGCAGCAGGTGTAGTACTGCTGATAGCAGTAGGTGTAGTACCGCTGGTAGTAGCAGGTGTAGTACTGCTGGTAGTAGCAGGTGTAGTACTGCTGGTAGTAGCAGGTGTAGTACTGCTGGTAGCAGCAGGTGTAGTACTGCTGGTAGTAGTAGGTGTAGTACTGCTGGTAGTAGCAGGTGTAGTACTGCTGGTAGTAGCAGGTGTAGTACTGCTGGTAGCAGCAGGTGTAGTACTGCTGGTAGTAGCAGGTGTAGTACTGCTGGTAGTAGCAGGTGTGGTACTGCTGGTAGTAGCAGGTGTAGTACTGCTGGTAGTAGCAGGTGTAGTACTGCTGTTAGTAGCAGTACTGCTGTTAGTAGCAGGTGTAGTACTGCTGGTAGTAGCAGGTGTAGTACTGCTGGTAGTAGCAGGTGTAGTACTGCTGGTAGTAGCAGGTGTAGTACTGCTGGTAGTAGCAGGTGTAGTACTGCTGGTAGTAGCAGGTGTAGTACTGCTGGTAGTAGCAGGTGTAGTACTGCTGGTAGTAGCAGGTGTAGTACTGCTGGTAGTAGCAGGTGTAGTACTGCTGGTAGTAGCAGGTGTAGTACTGCTGGTAGTAGCAGGGAGTACTCGTAGCAGTAGGTGTAGTACTGCTGGTAGTAGCAGGTGTAGTACTGCTGGTAGTAGCAGGTGTAGCTGCTGGTAGTAGCAGGTGTAGTACTGCTGGTAGTAGCAGGTGTAGTACTGCTGGTAGTAGCAGGTGTAGTACTGCTGGTAGTAGCAGGTGTAGTACTGCTGGTAGTAGCAGGTGCAGTACTGCTGGTAGTAGCAGGTGTAGTACTGCTGGTAGTAGCAGGTGTAGTACTGCTGGTAGTAGCAGGTGCAGTACTGCTGGTAGTAGCAGGTGTAGTACTGCTGGTAGTAGCAGGTGTAGTACTGCTGGTAGCAGCAGGTGTAGTACTGCTGGTAGTAGCAGGTGTAGTACTGCTGGTAGTAGCAGGTGTAGTACTGCTGGTAGTATCAGGTGTAGTACTGTTGGTAGTAGCAGGTGTAGTACTGCTGTTAGTAGCAGTACTGCTGGTAGTAGCAGGTGTAGTACTGCTGGTAGTAGCAGGTGTAGTACTGCTGGTAGTAGCAGGTGTAGTACTGCTGGTAGTAGCAGGTGTAGTACTGCTGGTAGTAGCAGGTGTAGTACTGCTGGTAGTAGCAGAGTACTGCTGGTAGTAGCAGGTGTAGTACTGCTGGTAGTAGCAGGTGTAATACTGCTGGTAGTAGCAGTACTGCTGGTAGTAGCAGGTGTAGTACTGCTGGTAGTAGCAGGTGTAGTACTGCTGGTAGTAGCAGGTGTAGTACTGCTGGTAGTAGCAGGTGTAGTACTGCTGGTAGTAGCAGGTGTAGTACTGCTGGTAGTAGCAGGTGTAGTAGTGCTGGTAGTAGCAGGTGTAGTACTGCTGGTAGTAGTAGGTGTAATACTGCTGGTAGTAGCAGGTGTAGTACTGCTGGTAGTAGCAGGTGTAGTACTGCTGGTAGTAGCAGGTGTAGTACTGCTGGTAGTAGCAGGTGTAGTACTGCTGGTAGTAGTAGGTGTAATACTGCTGGTAGCAGCAGGTGTAGTACTGCTGTTAGTAGCAGGTGTAGTACTGCTGTTAGTAGCAGTACTGCTGGTAGTAGCAGGTGTAGTACTGCTGGTAGTAGCAGGTGTAGTACTGCTGGTAGTAGCAGGTGTAGTACTGCTGGTAGTAGCAGGTGTAGTACTGCTGGTAGTAGCAGGTGTAGTACTGCTGGTAGTAGCAGGTGTAGTACTGCTGGTAGTAGCAGGTGCAGTACTTCTGGTAGTAGCAGGTGTAGTACTGCTGGTAGTAGCAGGTGTAGTACTGCTGGTAGTAGCAGGTGTAGTACTGCTGGTAGTAGCAGGTGTAGTACTGCTGGTAGTAGCAGGTGTAGTACTGCTGGTAGTAGCAGGTGTAGTACTGCTGGTATTAGCAGGTGTAGTACTGCTGTAGTAGTAGTACTGCTGGTAGTAGTAGTACTACCACTAGAGCTGGTATGTGTCTCGATGGACTCGGGCCTTACCTTTTTTTTAACCATTGATCCATTTTCGAGCAAACGGACTGAGCAGCAGCTACGTTTGGCTACGTACGATCCGTTAGTGGAAATTCCCGCGAGACAGTAACGGTTAATGTGATTGGACGTTAATTATTTGACTCGGTTGACCGGTATTTGACATTGTTGTTGTTATTATTTCACTGATGGTTTAACTTTATTTTTTGGTAGTGAAACGAGGTTACTCAGGTGAAAACCTGCCCTAGAGCACACAACAAACTATACATACCTCGGCCTAAACATCAGCACTACAGGGTAACTCCCTCACAACAAACTATACATACCTCGGCCTAAACATCAGCACTACAGGGTAACTCCCTCACAACAAACTATACATACCTCGGCCTAAACATCAGCGACTACAGGGTAACTCCCCTCACAACAAACTATACATACCTCGGCCTAAACATCAGCGACACAGGGTAACTCCCACACAACAAACTATACATACCTCGGCCTAAACATCAGCGACACAGGGTAACTCCCTCACAACAAACTATACATACCTCGGCCTAAACATCAGCGACACAGGGTAACTCCCTCACAACAAACTATACATACCTCGGCCTAAACATCAGCGACACAGGGTAACTCCCTCACAACAAACTATACATACCTCGGCCTAAACATCAGCGACACAGGGTAACTCCCACACAACAAACTATACATACCTCGGCCTAAACATCAGCGACACAGGGTAACTCCCTCACAACAAACTATACATACCTCGGCCTAAACATCAGCACTACAGGGTAACTCCCTCACAACAAACTATACATACCTCGGCCTAAACATCAGCGACACAGGGTAACTCCCTCACAACAAACTATACATACCTCGGCCTAAACATCAGCACTACAGGGTAACTCCCACACAACAAACTATACATACCTCGGCCTAAACATCAGCACTACAGGGTAACTCCCACACAACAAACTATACATACCTCGGCCTAAACATCAGCGACACAGGGTAACTTCCACAAAGCTGTGAACGATCTGAGAGACAAAGCAAGAAGGGCCTTCTATGCCATCAAAAGGAACATAAAATTCAACATACCAATTAGGATCTGGCTAAAAATACTTGAATCAATTATAGAACCCATTGCTTTCTATGGTTGTGAGGTCTGGGGTCCGCTCACCAACCAAGAATTCACAAAATGGGACAAACACCAAATTGAGACTCTGCATGCAGAATTCTGCAAAAATATATCCTCTGTGTACAACGTAAAACACAAAATAATGCAGAGCAGAATTAGGCCGATACCCGCTAATTATCAAAATCCAGAAAAGAGCTGTTAAATTCAACAACCACCTAAAAAGGAAGCGATTCCCAAACCTTCCATAACAAAGCCATCACCTACAGAGAGATGAACCTGGAGAAGAGTCCCCTAAGCAAGCTGGTCCTGGGGCTCTGTTCACAAACACAAACAGACCCCACAGAGCCCCAGGACAGCATAACACAATTAGACCCAACCAAATCATGAGAAAACAAAAAGATAATTACTTGACACATTGGAAAGAATTAACAAAAAACGGAGCAAACTAGAATGCTATTTGTACCTAAACGGAGAGTACACTGTGGCAGAATACCTGACCACTGTGACTGACCCAAACTTAAGGAAATCATTGACTATGTACAGACTCAGTGAGCATAGCCTTGCTATTGAGAAAGGCCGCCGTAGGCAGACCTGGCTCTCAAGAGAAGACAGGCTGTGTGCAACACTGCCCTCAAAATGAGGTGGAAACTGAGCTGCACTTCCTAACTTCCTGCCAAATGTATGACCATATTAGAGACACATATTTCCCTCAGATTACACAGATACACAAATAACTCGAAAACAAACCCGATTTTGATAAACTCTCATATCTACTGGGTGAAATACCACAGTGTTCCATCACAGCAGCAAGATGTGTGACCTGTTGCCACAAGAAAAGGGCAACCAGTGAAGAACAAACACCATTGTAAATACAACCCATATTTATGTTAATTTATTTTCCCTTTTGCACTTTAACTATTTGCACATCGTTACAACACTGTATATAGACATAATATGACATTTTGGAACTTCTGTGAGTGTAATCTTTACTATTCATTTTTATTTATTGTTAATTTTTTTAAATGTTTTATTATATATATTTTTTCTCTATTGTATTATTAACTGTATGTTTTATTTTACTCCATGTGTAACTCTGTGTTGTTGTTTGTGTCGAACTGCTTTGCTTTATCTTGGTCAGGTCGCAGTTGTAAATGAGAACTTGTTCTCAACTGGCCTACCTGGTTAAATAAAGGTGAAATAAAAATAAAAATAAAATTTTACTTTTGTTTATTATCTACTTCACTTGCTTTGGCAATGTTAACACATGTTTCCCATGCCAATAAAGCCATTGAATTGAGAGAGAGAGAGAGAGAGAGAGAGAGAGAGAGAGAGAGATATGACATGCTGGTCATCTATGAACATTTGAACATCTTGGCCATGTTCTGTTATAATCTCCACCCAGTACAGCCAGAAGAGGACTGGCCACCCCTCATAGCCTGGTTCCTCTCTACCCAGTACAGCCAGAAGAGGACTGGCCACCCCTCATAGCCTGGTTTTTCAGTACCAAAGAGGACTGGTGCCTGGTTCTCTCTACCCAGTACAGCCAGAAGAGGACTGGCCCCTATAGCCTTGGACCTCATAGCCTGGTTCCTCTCTACCCAGTACAGCCAGAAGAGGACTGGCCACCCTCATAGCCTGGTTCCTCTCTACCCAGTACAGCCAGAAGAGGATGGACTCATAGGGCCAGAAGAGGACTGGCCACCCCTCATAGCCTGGTTCCTCTCTACCCAGTACAGCCAGAAGAGGACTGGCCACCCTCATAGCCTGGTTCCTCTCTACCCAGTACAGCCAGAAGAGGACTGGTCACCCCTCATAGCCTGGTTCCTCTCTACCCAGTACAGCCAGAAGAGGACTGGCCACCCCTCATAGCCTGGTTCCTCTCTAGGTTTCTTCCTAGGTTCTGGCCTTTCTAGGGAGTTTTTTCTAGCCACCGTGCTTCTACACCTGCATTGCTTGCTGTT
>NC_059452.1:111259897-111324897 GCF_905237065.1 Salmo salar
GACCTGTAACACTGACTGATGGGTTTAGAAGAGATAAGGGGACCTGTAACGCTGACTGATGGGTTTAGAAGAGATAAGGGGACCTGTAACGCTGACTGATGGGTTTAGAAGAGATAACGGGACCTGTAACACTGACTGATGGGTTTAGAAGAGATAACGGGGCCTGTCTTGCTGAGTGATGGGTTTAGTAGAGATAAGGGGACTGTAGTGCCCTGGCCATAGAGAGGGGTTTTTTGTTCTTTATTTTGTTTAGGCCAGGGTGTTACATTGGGTGGGCGTTCTATGCTCTTTTTCTAGGTTTTTTGTATTTCTGTGTTTTGGGCCGTGTGTGGCTCCCAATCAGGAACAGCTGAAGTTCGTTGTTGTTGATTGGGAGTCACACATAAGGAGCAGGTTTTTCCTTTGGGTTTTGTGGGGGATTGTTTTCTGTTTTGTTCAGTTGGGACCAGACAGGACTGTTTGCTGTCGTTGCTATCAAGTGTTTTGTTTGTAGTGGTTCATTTTTATTAAATGTCAAGATGAACACACAACCTCCGTTGCATCTTGGTTTTCTTCCGACGACAGCCGTTACAGGGTCCTGTAACGCTGACTGATGGGTTTAGAAGAGATAATTTGACCAGTCACGCTGACTGATGGGTTTAGAGGAGATAAGGGGACCTATCACACTGACTGATGGGTTTAGAGGAGATAACGGGGACCTGTAACACTGACTGATGGGTTTAGAGGAGATAACGGGGACCTGTAACACTGACTGATGGGTTTAGAAGAGATAACGGGACCTGTAACGCTGACTGATGGGTTTAGAAGAGATAACAGGACCTGTAACGCTGACTGATGGGTTTTACATAAGCAGTCTGTGTCTCCTGTCAGTCTTCTACTGAAATATAAAAGAAGTACCAATGACGTGGAAACAATTGGCTGTTTGGTGGGAAAGAGCTAATTCTGGAGTTAGAACAAAAGATGTGGCACGACCTGTCTACCTGGACCTGACTAGATGGGTCTACATGAGACTAGCTGGACCTGACCTGTCTAGATGGACTGTCTAGATGGACCTGCTACCTGGACCTGTCTACCTGGACCTGTCTAGATGGACCTGTTAGAAAGGACTGACTACCTGGACCTGTCTAGATGGACCTGTCTACCTGGACCTGACTAGATGGACCTGTCTACCTGGACCTGACTAGATGGACCTGTCTACCTGGACCTGTCTACCTGGACCTGTCTACCTGGACCTGACTAGATGGACCTGTCTACCTGGACCTGTCTAGATGGACCTGACTAGATGGACCTGTCTACCTGGACCTGTCTACCTGGACCTGTCTACCTGGACCTGACTAGATGGACCTGTCTACCTGGACCTGACTAGATGGACCTGTCTACCTGGACCTGACTAGATGGACCTGTCTACCTGGACCTGTCTATATGGACCTGTCTACCTGGACCTGACTAGATGGACCTGTCTACCTGGACCTGTCTACCTGGACCTGTCTACCTGGACCTGTCTACCTGGACCTGACTAGATGGACCTGTCTACCTGGACCTGACTAGATGGACCTGTCTACCTGGACCTGTCTATATGGACCTGTCTACCTGGACCTGACTAGATGGACCTGTCTACCTGGACCTGTCTACCTGGACCTGTCTACCTGGACCTGTCTACCTGGACCTGTCTACCTGGACCTGACTAGATGGACCTGTCTACCTGGACCTGTCTACCTGGACCTGTCTACCTGGACCTGTCTATCTGGACCTGTCTAGATGGACCTGTCTAGATGGACCTGTCTACCTGGACCTGTCTACCTGGACCTGTCTACCTGGACCTGTCTACCTGGACCTGTCTAGATGGACCTGTCTACATGGACCTGTCTACCTGGACCTGTCTACCTGGACCTGTCTAGATGGACCTGTCTACCTGGACCTGTCTACTTGGACCTGTCTAGATGGACCTGTCTACCTGGACCTGTCTACCTGGACCTGTCTAGATGGACCTGTCTAGATGGACCTGTCTACCTGGACCTGTCTACTTGGACCTGTCTAGATGGACCTGTCTACCTGGACCTGTCTACCTGGACCTGTCTAGATGGACCTGTCTACCTAGACCTGTCTTCCTGGACCTGTCTAGATGGACCTGTCTACCTGGACCTGTCTACCTGGACCTGTCTACCTGGACCTGTCTAGATGGACCTGTCTACCTGGACCTGTCTAGATGGATCTGTCTTCCTGGACCTGTCTTGACCCCCAGAGTACTAAAAGAGTGTCTGTTCAAGAAAGCACAGAGAGTCCGGCGAGAAGATGCCTATACAGGGCCCCAGCCCCAGAGACAGATGACCAGCCTCCAGATAGAGGTATTGAACCCAGCCCCAGATGACCAGCCTCCAGATAGAGGTATTGAACCCAGCCCCAGATGACCAGCCTCCAGATAGTGGTATTGAACCCAGCCCCAGATGACCAGCCTCCAGATAGAGGTATTGAACCCAGCCCCAGATGACCAGCCTCCAGATAGAGGTATTGAACCCATCCCCAGATGACCAGCCTCCAGATAGAGGTATTGAACCCAGCCCCAGATGACCAGCCTCCAGATAGAGGTATTGAACCCAGCCCCAGATGACCAGCCTCCAGATAGAGGTATTGAACCCAGCCCCATATGACCAGCCTCCAGATAGAGGTATTGAACCCAGCCCCAGAGACAGATGACCAGCCTCCAGATAGAGGTATTGAACCCAGCCCCAGATGACCAGCCTCCAGATAGAGGTATTGAACCCAGCCCCAGATGACCAGCCTCCAGATAGAGGTATTGAACCCAGCCCCAGATGATCAGCCTCCAGATAGAGGTATTGAACCCAGCCCCAGATGACCAGCCTCCAGATAGTGGTATTGAACCCAGCCCCAGATAACCAGCCTCCAAATAGAGGTATTGAACCCAGCCCCAGATGACCAGCCTCCAGATAGAGGTATTGAACCCAGCCCCAGATGACCAGCCTCCAGATAGAGGTATTGAACCCAGCCCCAGATGACCAGCCTCCAGATAGAGGTATTGAACCCAGCCCCAGATGACCAGCCTCCAGATAGAGGTATTGAACCCAGCCCCAGATGACCAGCCTCCAGATAGAGGTATTGAACCCAGCCCCAGATGACCAGCCTCCAGATAGAGGTATTGAACCCAGCCCCTGATGACCAGCCTCCAGATAGAGGTATTGAACCCAGCCCCAGATGACCAGCCTCCAGATAGAGGTATTGAACCCAGCCCCAGATGACCAGCCTCCAGATAGAGGTATTGAACCCAGCCCCAGATGACCAGCCTCCAGATAGAGGTATTGAACCCAGCCCCAGATGACCAGCCTCCAGATAGAGGTGCTGAACCCAGCCCCAGATGACCAGCCTCCAGATAGAGGTATTGAACCCAGCCCCAGATGACCAGCCTCCAGATAGAGGTATTGAACCCAGCCCCAGATGACCAGCCTCCAGATAGAGGTACTGAACCCAGCCCCAGATGACCAGCCTCCAGATAGAGGTATTGAACCCAGCCCCAGATGACCAGCCTCCAGATAGAGGTATTGAACCCAGCCCCAGATGACCAGCCTCCAGATAGAGGTATTGAACCCAGCCCCAGATGACCAGCCTCCAGATAGTGGTATTGAACCCAGCCCCAGCCCCAGATGACCAGCCTCCAGATAGAGGTATTGAACCCAGCCCCAGATGACCAGCCTCCAGATAGAGGTATTGAACCCAGCCCCAGATGACCAGCCTCCAGATAGAGGTATTGAACCCAGCCCCAGATGACCAGCCTCCAGATAGAGGTATTGAACCCTGCCCCAGATGACCAGCCTCCAGATAGAGGTACTGAACCCAGCCCCAGATGACCAGCCTCCAGATAGAGGTATTGAACCCAGCCCCAGATGACCAGCCTCCAGATAGAGGTATTGAACCCAGCCCCAGCCCCAGATGACCAGCCTCCAGATAGAGGTATTGAACCCAGCCCCAGAGACAGATGACCAGCCTCCAGATAGAGGTATTGAACCCAGCCCCAGATGACCAGCCTCCAGATAGAGGTATTGAACCCAGCCCCAGATGACCAGCCTCCAGATAGAGGTATTGAACCCAGCCCCAGATGACCAGCCTCCAGATAGAGGTATTGAACCCAGCCCCAGATGACCAGCCTCCAGATAGAGGTATTGAACCCAGCCCCAGAGACAGATGACCAGCCTCCAGATAGAGGTATTGAACCCAGCCCCAGATGACCAGCCTCCAGATAGAGGTATTGAACCCAGCCCCAGATGACCAGCCTCCAGATAGAGGTATTGAACCCAGCCCCAGAGACAGATGACCAGCCTCCAGATAGAGGTATTGAACCCAGTATTAATCTGTGGTAACATGGTACCTAACATGTCAGTAATGGGCAGAACAGAAAACATGTCAGTAATGGACAGAACAGAAAACATGTCAGTAATGGGCAGAACAGGAAACACCGTGGTTAGCAGTCTGTAAGGCAGTATAAAACCCTCTGGCAGCAGCGTGGTTAGCAGTCTTTAAGGCAGTATAAAACCCTCTGGCAGCAGCGTGGTTAGCAGTCTGTAAGGCAGTATAAAACCCTCTGGCAGCAGCGTGGTTAGCAGTCTGTAAGGCAGTATAAAACCCTCTGGCAGCAGCGTGGTTAGCAGTCTGTAAGGCAGTATAAAACCATCTGGCAGCAGTGTGGTTAGCAGTCTGTAAGGCAGTATAAAACCCTCTGGCAGCAGCGTGGTTAGCAGTCTGTAAGGCAGTATAAATCCCTCTGGCAGCAGCGTGGTTAGCAGTCTGTAAGGCAGTATAAAACCATCTGGCAGCAGCGTGGTTAGCAGTCTGTAAGGCAGTATAAAACCCTCTGGCAGCAGCGTGGTTAGCAGTCTGTAAGGTAGTATAAAACCATCTGGCAGCAGCGTGATTAGCAGTCTGTAAGGCAGTATAAAACCATCTGGCAGCAGCATGGTTAGCAGTCTGTAAGGCAGTATAAAACCATCTGGTAGCAGCGTGGTTAGCAGTCTGTAAGGCAGTATAAAACCCTCTGGCAGCAGCATGGTTAGCAGTCTGTAAGGCAGTATAAAACCCTCTGGCAGCAGCATGGTTAGCAGTCTGTAAGGCAGTATAAAACCCTCTGGCAGCAGCGTGGTTAGCAGTCTGTAAGGCAGTATAAAACCATCTGGCAGCAGTGTGGTTAGCAGTCTGTAAGGCAGTATAAAACCCTCTGGCAGCAGCGTGGTTAGCAGTCTGTAAGGCAGTATAAAACCCTCTGGCAGCAGCATGGTTAGCAGTCTGTAAGGCAGTATAAAACCATCTGGCAGCAACGTGGTTAGCAGTCTGTAAGGCAGTATAAAACCATCTGGCAGCAGCGTGGTTAGCAGTCTGTAAGGCAGTATAAAACCCTCTGGTAGCAGCGTGGTTAGCAGTCTGTAAGGTAGTATAAAACTATCTGGCAGCAGCGTGATTAGCAGTCTGTAAGGCAGTATAAAACCCTCTGGCAGCAGCATGGTTAGCAGTCTGTAAGGCAGTATAAAACCATCTGGTAGCAGCGTGGTTAGCAGTCTGTAAGGCAGTATAAAACCCTCTGGCAGCAGCATGGTTAGCAGTCTGTAAGGCAGTATAAACCCCTTTGGCAGCAGCGTGGTAAGCAGTCTGTAAGGCAGTATAAAACCATCTGGCAGCAGCGTGGTTATCAGTCTGTAAGGCAGTATAAAACCCTCTGGCAGCAGCGTGGTTATCAGTCTGTAAGGCAGTATAAAACCCTCTAGCAGCAGCGTGGTTAGCAGTCTGTAAGGCAGTATAAAACCCTCTGGCAGCAGCGTGGTTAGCAGTCTGTAAGGCAGTATAAAACCATCTGGCAGCAGCATGGTTAGCAGTCTGTAAGGCAGTATAAACCCCTTTGGCAGCAGCGTGGTAAGCAGTCTGTAAGGCAGTATAAAACCCTCTGGCAGCAGCGTGGTTAGCAGTCTGTAAGGCAGTATAAAACCCTCTGTCAGCAGCGTAGTTAGCAGTCTGTAAGGCAGTATAAAACCCTCTGGCAGCAGCGTGGTTAGCAGTCTGTAAGGCAGTATAAAACCCTCTGGCAGCAGTGTGGTTAGCAGTCTGTAAGGCAGTATAAAACCATCTGGCAGCAGCGTGGTTAGCAGTCTGTAAGGCAGTATAAAACCATCTGGCAGCAGCATGGTTAGCAGTCTGTAAGGCAGTATAAAACCATCTGGTAGCAGCGTGGTTAGCAGTCTGTAAGGCAGTATAAAACCCTCTGGCAGCAGCGTGGTTAGCAGTCTGTAAGGCAGTATAAAACCATCTGGTAGCAGCGTGGTTAGCAGTCTGTAAGGCAGTATAAAACCCTCTGGCAGTAGCGTGGTTAGCAGTCTGTAAGGCAGTATAAAACCATCTGGCAGCAACGTGGTTAGCAGTCTGTAAGGCAGTATAAAACCATCTGGCAGCAGCGTGGTTAGCAGTCTGTAAGGCAGTATAAAACCCTCTGGTAGCAGCGTGGTTAGCAGTCTGTAAGGTAGTATAAAACCATCTGGCAGCAGCGTGATTAGCAGTCTGTAAGGCAGTATAAAACCCTCTGGCAGCAGCATGGTTAGCAGTCTGTAAGGCATTATAAAAACATCTGGTAGCAGCGTGGTTAGCAGTCTGTAAGGCAGTATAAAACCCTCTGGCAGCAGCATGGTTAGCAGTCTGTAAGGCAGTATAAACCCCTTTGGCAGCAGCGTGGTAAGCAGTCTGTAAGGCAGTATAAAACCATCTGGCAGCAGCGTGGTTATCAGTCTGTAAGGCAGTATAAAACCCTCTGGCAGCAGCATGGTTAGCAGTCTGTAAGGCAGTATAAAACCCTCTAGCAGCAGCGTGGTTAGCAGTCTGTAGCAGTAACTTGGCAGCAGCGTGGTTAGCAGTCTGTAGGCAGTATAAAACCATCTGGCAGCAGCATGGTTAGCAGTCTGTAAGGCAGTATAAACCCCTTTGGCAGCAGCGTGGTAAGCAGTCTGTAAGGCAGTATAAAACCATCTGGCAGCAGCATGGTTAGCAGTCTGTAAGGCAGTATAAACCCCTTTGGCAGCAGCGTGGTAAGCAGTCTGTAAGGCAGTATAAAACCCTCTGGCAGCAGCGTGGTTAGCAGTCTGTAAGGCAGTATAAAACCCTCTGTCAGCAGCGTGGTTAGCAGTCTGTAAGACAGTATAAAACCCTCTGGCAGCAGCGTGGTTAGCAGTCTGTAAGGCAGTATAAAACCCTCTGGCAGCAGCGTGGTTAGCAGTCTGTAAGGCAGTATAAAACCCTCTGTCAGCAGCGTGGTTAGCAGTCTGTAAGACAGTATAAAACCCTCTGGCAGCAGCGTGGTTAGCAGTCTGTAAGGCAGTATAAAACCCTCTGGCAGCAGCGTGGTTAGCAGTCTGTAAGGCAGTATAAAACCATCTGGCAGCAGCGTGGCTAGCTGTCTGTAAGGCAGTATAAAACCCTCTGGCAGCAGCGTGGTTAGCAGTCTGTAAGGCAGTATAAAACCCTCTGGCAGCAGTGTGGTTAGCAGTCTGTAAGGCAGTATAAAACCATCTGGCAGCAGCGTGGTTAGCAGTCTGTAAGGCAGTATAAAACCATCTGGCAGCAGCGTGGTTAGCAGTCTGTAAGGCAGTATAAAACCCTCTGGCAGCAGTGTGGTTAGCAGTCTGTAAGGCAGTATAAAACCATCTGGCAGCAGCGTGGTTAGCAGTCTGTAAGGAAGTATAAAACCATCTGGCAGCAGCGTGGTTAGCAGTCTGTAAGGCAGTATAAAACCATCTGGCAGCAGCGTGGTTAGCAGTCTGTAAGGCAGTATAAAACCATCTGGCAGCAGCGTGGTTAGCAGTCTGTAAGGCAGTATAAAACCCTCTGGCAGCAGCGTGGTTCGCAGTCTGTAAGGCAGTATAAAACTCTCTGGCAGCAGCGTGGTTAGCAGTCTGTAAGGCAGTATAAAACCATCTGGCAGCAGCGTGGTTAGCAGTCTGTTGCAGGAGTAGAGAGGTTTCATTAAAATGGGCCTGTGCCTCTTTAAGTACGGTTCTACTCTCTGGGCGCTGATTCTTCACGCCTCGCTTGCTGCCCATCTCTCTCTCTCTCTCTCTCTCTCTCTCTCTCTCTCTCTCTCTCTCTCTCTCTCTCTCTCTCTCTCTCTCTCTCTCTCTCTCTCTCTCTCTGTCTCTCTCTCTCTCTGTCTCTCTGTCTCTCTCTCTCTCTGTGTCTCTCTCTTTCTCTATCTCTCGCTCCCTTTCTCTCGCTCTCTCTCCCTCTCTCTCTCTCTCTCCCTTTCGCTCTCTCTCTCACTCTCACTCTCTCTCTCTCTTTCTCTATATCTCTCTCTCTCTATCTCTCTCTCCCTTTCTCTCCTTCTCTCCCCCTCTCTCTCGCTCTCTCTCTCTCTCTTTCTCTCCCTTTCGCCTAAACAGCGCAGTGGAGACACACACACACATTGTGTCTCACACACACACACACCACACACACACTGTGTCTCACACACACATACACACACACACTGTGCCTCACAAACACACACACAGTGTCTCTCACACACACACTGTCTCACACACATACACACACACAGACACACTGTCTCTCTAAACACACACACACACACACACACACACACACACACACACACAACAGTCAGATTAGGAGCAGGCAGTCAGGGAGAATCAGTCAGGGTGAATCAGTCAGGTTAGGAGCAGGCAGTCAGGGAGAATCAGTCAGGGAGAATCAGTCAGGTTAGGAGCAGGCAGTAAGGGAGAATCAGTCAGGTTAGGAGCAGGCAGTAAGGGAGAATCAGTCAAGTTAGGGAGCAGGCAGTCAGGGAGAATCAGTCAGGTTAGGAGCAGTCAGTCAGGGAGAATCAGTCAGGTTAGGAGCAGGCAGTAAGGGAGAATCAGTCAGGTTAGGAGCAGGCAGTAAGGGAGAATCAGTCAGGTTAGGGAGCAGGCAGTAAGGGAGAATCAGTCAGGTTAGGAGCAGTCAGTCAGGGAGAATCAGTCAGGTTAGGAGCAGTCAGTCAGGGAGAATCAGTCAGGTTAGGAGCAGGCAGTCAGGGAGAAACAGTCAAGTTAGGAGCAGGCAGTCAGGGAGAAACAGTCAGGTTAGGAGCAGGCAGTCAGGGAGAATCAGTCAGGGAGAATCAGTCAGGTTAGGAGCAGGCAGTAAGGGAGAATCAGTCTGGTTAGGAGCAGGCAGTCAGGGAGAATCAGTCAGGTTAGGAGCAGGCAGTCAGGGAGAATCAGTCAGGGAGAATCAGTCAGGTTAGGAGCAGGCAGTAAGGGAGAATCAGTCTGGTTAGGAGCAGGCAGTCAGGGAGAATCAGTCAGGTTAGGGAGCAGGCAGTAAGGGAGAATCAGTCAGGTTAGGAGCAGGCAGTCAGGGAGAATCAGTCAGGGAGAATCAGTCATGTTAGGAGCAGGCAGTAAGGGAGAATCAGTCAGGTTAGGAGCAGGCAGTCAGGGAGAATCAGTCAGGTTAGGAGCAGGCAGTCAGGGAGAATCAGTCAGGTTAGGAGCAGGCAGTCAGGGAGAATCAGTCAGGTTAGGAGCAGGCAGTCAGGGAGAATCAGTCAGGTTAGGAGCAGGCAGTCAGGGAGAATCAGCCAGGTTAGGAGCAGGCAGTCAGGGAGAATCAGCCAGGTTAGGAGCAGGCAGTCAGGGAGAATCAGTCAGGTTAGGAGCAGGCAGTCAGGTTAGGAGCAGGCAGTAAGGGAGAAACAGTCAGGTTAGGAGCAGGCAGTCAGGGAGAAACAGTCAGGTTAGGAGCAGGCAGTAAGGGAGAATCAGTCTGGTTAGGAGCAGGCAGTCAGGGAGAATCAGTCAGGTTAGGAGCAGGCAGTAAGGGAGAATCAGTCAGGTTAGGAGCAGGCAGTAAGGGAGAATCAGTCTGGTTAGGAGCAGGCAGTCAGGGAGAATCAGTCAGGTTAGGGAGCAGGCAGTCAGGGAGAATCAGCCAGGTTAGGAGCAGGCAGTCAGGGAGAATCAGTCAGGTTAGGAGCAGGCAGTCAGGGAGAATCAGTCAGGTTAGGAGCAGGCAGTAAGGGAGAAACAGTCAGGTTAGGAGCAGGCAGTGAGGGAGAAACAGTCAGGTTAGGAGCAGGCAGTAAGGGAGAATCAGTCTGGTTAGGAGCAGGCAGTCAGGGAGAATCAGTCAGGTTAGGGAGCAGGCAGTAAGGGAGAATCAGTCAGGTTAGGAGCAGGCAGTAAGGGAGAATCAGTCAGGTTAGGAGCAGGCAGTAAGGGAGAATCAGTCAGGTTAGGAGCAGGCAGTAAGGGAGAATCAGTCAGGTTAGGAGCAGGCAGTAAGGGAGAATCAGTCTGGTTAGGAGCAGGCAGTCAGGGAGAATCAGTCAGGTTAGGGAGCAGGCAGTCAGGGAGAATCAGTCAGGTTAGGAGCAGGCAGTCAGGGAGAATCAGTCAGGTTAGGAGCAGGCAGTCAGGGAGAATCAGTCAGGTTAGGAGCAGGCAGTAAGGGAGAATCAGTCAGGGAGAATCAGTCAGGTTAGGAGCAGGCAGTCAGGGAGAATCAGTCAGGTTAGGAGCAGGCAGTCAGGGAGAATCGCAGGTAGGGGAGCAGTCAGGTTAGGAGCAGGCAGTAAGGGAGAAACAGTCAGGTTAGGAGCAGGCAGTCAGGGAGAAACAGTCAGGTTAGGAGCAGGCAGTAAGGGAGAATCAGTCTGGTTAGGAGCAGGCAGTCAGGGAGAATCAGTCAGGTTAGGAGCAGGCAGTAAGGGAGAATCAGTCAGGTTAGGAGCAGGCAGTAAGGGAGAATCAGTCTGGTTAGGAGCAGGCAGTCAGGGAGAATCAGTCAGGTTAGGGAGCAGGCAGTCAGGGAGAATCAGCCAGGTTAGGAGCAGGCAGTCAGGGAGAATCAGTCAGGTTAGGAGCAGGCAGTCAGGGAGAATCAGTCAGGTTAGGAGCAGGCAGTAAGGGAGAAACAGTCAGGTTAGGAGCAGGCAGTGAGGGACAAACAGTCAGGTTAGGAGCAGGCAGTAAGGGAGAATCAGTCTGGTTAGGAGCAGGCAGTCAGGGAGAATCAGTCAGGTTAGGGAGCAGGCAGTAAGGGAGAATCAGTCAGGTTAGGAGCAGGCAGTAAGGGAGAATCAGTCAGGTTAGGAGCAGGCAGTAAGGGAGAATCAGTCAGGTTAGGAGCAGGCAGTAAGGGAGAATCAGTCAGGTTAGGAGCAGGCAGTAAGGGAGAATCAGTCTGGTTAGGAGCAGGCAGTCAGGGAGAATCAGTCAGGTTAGGGAGCAGGCAGTAAGGGAGAATCAGTCAGGTTAGGAGCAGGCAGTCAGGGAGAATCAGTCAGGTTAGGAGCAGGCAGTCAGGGAGAATCAGTCAGGTTAGGAGCAGGCAGTCAGGGAGAATCAGTCAGGTTAGGAGCAGGCAGTAAGGGAGAATCAGTCAGGGAGAATCAGTCAGGTTAGGAGCAGGCAGTCAGGGAGAATCAGTCAGGTTAGGAGCAGGCAGTCAGGGAGAATCAGTCAGGTTAGGAGCAGGCAGTAAGGGAGAATCAGTCAGGTTAGGAGCAGGCAGTCAGGGAGAATCAGTCAGGTTAGGAGCAGGCAGTAAGGGAGAATCAGTCAGGTTGTGCCAAACAGAATCCATTCAGTTCAGCACCGTGGACAGCAGCCGGTCGGGGAACGCGGCATCTATGTGACAACAAACAAAGCGATCCGGTGGGCGGTGTTTGACACCCGTTAACGGCTGGGGATAGAGCGTGCGGGGCTGGCTGGCTGGCTGACTGTTTAACCGGCACGTTTTCACGGAGAGGAGCAGCCAAGCGCACACATACCTACCGTCGTTTAAAAACCCTCCAGGTTGACTTCCGTTTACGGAGCACCGCTGTTAGGGTCAGCTCACTAGACCAGACTGGACTGAAATATCCCGATTTCAGAAAACAAACCGCCCTTGAAATAACGGGATTTATATTCTTTATTTTTATTGGTGCTTTTCGGTGCACTTGTGTGAGTGAGGGAGCAAAAGAGAGAGAGAGAGAGAGAGAGAGAGAGAGAGACAGAGAGAGAGAGAGAGAGAGAGAGAGAGAGACAGAGAGAGAGACAGAGAGAGAGAGAGAGAGACAGAGAGAGAGAGAGAGAGAGAGAGAGAGAGAGATTGTAAGTGCCGTGTTGTTTCTGTCTATGGTCGGCTAAAGCTCTTCGTGCGTTTGTGTGTAGCTGGTTATGTGTCTGTATGAGTGTGTGTGAGTGTGTGTGAGTGTGTGTATGTGGAGTGTGTATTTCGCTCTGGACTGGAGTGGATATCCAAGAAAACATGTCACCGTGTCAACAACAAGGCTAACGGTTCGGATGTGTACTTGCCTTTTTCTCTCATAAACGGGAGATAGAAAAGACGCTCGTTCATTCAGGAGGAGGAGGAGGAAGGAGGACGTTACCGGAATACCTAAGAGACGAGTGGAACTGAACCGTCTTCCTGTCTGACTGACTGTCTGGCTGTCTGTCTGTCTGTCTGTCTGCCTGGCTAACGTGAATGAAATCTTTATCGGAGGAGGACAGCGTTTCAATCCACAGCCGTTAATTAAGGATTGTATCGGTGAGTTGTTTAGATCTTATACATTGCGTGTATGTATGTGACAGATAGATTATTATATAGTGTAATCCAAAATATACAATTAAAATAGTATAATGCGCTTAATTTCAACAACAAAATTAATACATCTCAATGGTGTTGTTGTGTTTTTGTTATTGTTGTTGTTATTAGTCGGAGGAAGATGGAGTCATTCCGCCGCTGTGGACGTTTTAACGGACGATAGGTGTGAAGAGGCTGGTTGAAGAAGTTGAGCTGGGAGATTGAACCGGGGGTGGTGGTGGTGGTGGTGGTGGGGGGGGAGGGAAAGAGGGAGAGGCGGAAGAATCGGGTAGCAAAAAAAGGGACGTAGACAACCCAACCCTGGATTTCAACAGGAGATTCCACGAAGAAGAAGAAGATGATGTGGCGTCACCGCTGCCGCCAGTCTAGTCTGTGGTGGAGTCTTGAACCAGTGGTCGTTAAACCGGTTTGATCAGTGAAGCCCCTAGCCTAGTCTCTCTCCTCTCCTCTCCTCTCCTCTGCTCTCCTCTGCTCTCCTCTGCCTCTCCTCTCCTCTCCTCTCCTCTCCTCTCCTCTGCTCTCCTCTGCTCTCTCTCTCTCTCTACCTCGCTCTTCCTTTCCCTTTCTCTTTAAATGTAAATTACATCGGGTTGTTTCTCAGTATAAGTAAAGCAAGTCTCCGTGACGTGAGATATTCTAAAAACCGTCAATGAAGATGTTGATGTGTGACCGGGGCGTCCAGATGCTGGTGACCACCGTAGGGGCTTTCGCCGCCTTCAGCCTCATGACGATAGCGGTCGGTACCGACTACTGGCTGTACTCGCGAGGGACGTGCAAAAGCAAAAGCACCAATGACAACGATACGAGCCGGAAGAACGAAGAGGTGATGACTCACTCTGGTCTGTGGCGAACCTGCTGTCTGGAAGGTAAGAGAGAGAGAGAGAGAGAGAGAGAGGGTAGGGGGGGCGGGAGGGTGGTCTGTAGCCAACCTGCTGTCTGGAAGGTAAGAGAGAGAGAGAGAGAGAGAGAGAGAGAGAGAGAGAGAGAGAGAGAGAGAGAGAGAGAGAGAGAGAGAGAGGGGAGGGAGTGTGGTCTGTGGCGAACCTGCTCTCTCTGGAAGGTAAGAGAGAGAGAGAGGGGAGGGGAGGGAGAGAGAGAGCGAGAGAGAGGGACAGAGTGAGAGAGAGAGAGAGAGGGGAGGGAGAGAGAGAGAGAGAGAGGGGCAGAGAGAGAGAGAGAGACGGGAGGGGAGGGGAGGAGAGAGAGAGAGAGAGACAGAGAGAGAGGGGAGGGGAGGGAGAGAGAGAGAGAGAGAGGGGGAGGGAGAGAGAGCGAGAGAGAGAGGGGAGGGGAGGGACAGAGAGAGAGAGAGAGAGGGACAGAGAGAGAGAGAGAGAGAGAGAGGGAGAGAGAGAGATAGAGAGAGGGAAGGAAGGTGGTCAGTGGTCAACCTGCTCTCTGGAAGGTAAGAGAGAGAGGGGAGTGGCAGGGCCTGATTAATGCAGGGGCTTACAGGGGCTGAAGCCCAGGGGCCCAAGCCCCTAGAGGGACCTTGAGGGAGAGAACATTTAAAAAAAATTAAAATAAACTTTTTTACTGCACTCTACCAACCACATGAGCTGCTCTCAATGAGTGTAGATGGCCTGCTACCATTCTGCTAATCATCACATGGGCGAGGAGAGGAGGTAAGGGGGCATACGTGGGTAACTGGGGGGGGGGGGGCTGCATGGTTCGGGTAACTGGGGCATATAGAATATGTTTCAGTTTTAAATCATGTTTTTTTTCTTCAATTCTACACATTTTACCATGGGGTGGAGAGTAATCTTTGGCAGTTTTAAAGCTAATTATCTGCAATTCTACACATTTTGCCATGTTAATGATATCTGAGTGAGAGTGTAACAAAATCAATGGGGGCCCCCTGGAAGTCAGGCCCCCTGGAGGTAAGGGCCCCCTGGAGGACAGGCCCCCTGGAGGACAGGCCCCCTGGAGGTCAGGCCCCCTGGAGGACAGGCCCCCTGGAGGTCAGGGTACCTGGAGGTCAGGGCCCCTGGGCAGATGCCCTGCATTCCCAGTTGGTATTCAGCCATGATTACTAGAAGTTTAGATTGCTGGCTCGACTAATTTACCAATCTAACAAATTATTAGCCGACACATTATCAGTGACTGACGTGACAAGAGAAAAACTGCTGATGTCCAACAACATTTAGAAATTAAACCTTGTTGTATTCTACTAATCTATTCTGTATCTCTGTCTATTAGCTATAGATCTAGACTAGCAGGACAGGACCCTGTATGGGGGAGACAGTGTCTCCACGGTTCTGCTGTTCTCTAGTTCCATGGTTCTGCTGTTCTCTAGTTCCATGGTTCTGCTGTTCTCTAATTCCATGGTTCTGCTGTTCTCTAGTTCCACAGTTCTGCTGTTCTCTAGTACCATGGTTCTGCTAATCTCTAGTTCCATGGTTCTGCTGTTCTCTAGTTCCATCGTTCTGCTAATCTCTAGTTCCATGGTTCTGCTGTTCTCTAGTTCCATGGTTTTGCTGTTCTCTAGTTCCATGGTTCTGCTGTTCTCTACTTCCATGGTTCTGCTGTTCTCTAGTTCCATGGTTCTGCTGTTCTCTAGTTCCATGGTTCTGCTGTTCTCTAGTTCCATGGTTCTGCTGTTCTCTAGTTCCACGGTTCTGCTGTTCCATGGTTCTAGTATTCTCTAGTTCCACTGTACTGCTACTCTCTTGTTCCGCTGTACTGCTACTCTCTTGTTCGACGGTTCTGGTGTTCTCTAGTACCATGGTTCTGCTGTTCTCTAGTTCCACGGTTTTGCTGTTCTCTAGTACCATGGTTCTGGTGTTCTCTAGTACCATGGTTCTGCTGTTCTCTAGTTCCATGGTTCTGCTGTTCTCTAGTTCCATGGTTCTGCTGTTCTCTAGTTCCATGGTTCTGCTGTTCTCTAGTTCCATGGTTCTGCTGTTCTCTAGTTCCATGGTTCTGCTGTTCTCTAGTTCCATGGTTCTGCAGCCCCCACACCACTAGAGGGATATCAACAGCCCCCACACCACTAGAGGGATATCAACAGCCCCCACACCACTAGAGGGATATCAACAGACCACCAGCACAGCCCCTGAGACATGGCCGAGTATCGAGGATCTCCTTTACCACACGAGCCCGAGGGGGGGGGGCAAAACCGGACAGGAAGATCACGTCAGTGACTCAACCCCACTCAAGTTGAGTATGTTGAAAAAAAGACTGGCACGACGTGACGCACCCCTCCTAGGGACGGCGTGGAAGAGCAGTAGTAAGCCAGTGCCTCGTAATAGAGGAGAGCAGTAGTAAGCCAGTGCCTTGTAATAGAGGAGAGCAGTAGTAAGCCAGTGCCTTGTAATAGAGGAGAGCAGTAGTAAGCCAGTGCCCCGTAATAGAGGAGAGCAGTAGTAAGCCAGTGCCTTGTAATAGAGGAGAGCAGTAGTAAGCCAGTGCCCCGTAATAGAGGAGAGCAGTAGTAAGCCAGTGCCTTGTAATAGAGGAGAGCAGTAGTAAGCCAGTGCCTTGTAATAGAGGAGAGCAGTAGTAAGCCAGTGCTCCGTAATAGAGGAGAGCAGTAGTAAGCCAGTGCCTTGTAATAGAGGAGAGCAGTAGTAAGCCAGTGCCTTGTAATAGAGGAGAGCAGTAGTAAGCCAGTGCCTCGTAATAGAGGAGAGCAGTAGTAAGCCAGTGCCCCGTAATAGAGGAGAGCAGTAGTAAGCCAGTGCCTTGTAATAGAGGAGAGCAGTAGTAAGCCAGTGCCTTGTAATAGAGGAGAGCAGTAGTAAGCCAGTGCCTCGTAATAGAGGAGAGCAGTAGTAAGCCAGTGCCTTGTAATAGAGGAGAGCAGTAGTAAGCCAGTGCCCCATAATAGAGGAGAGCAGTAGTAAGCCAGTGCCTTGTAATAGAGGAGAGCAGTAGTAAGCCAGTGCCTTGTAATAGAGGAGAGCAGTAGTAAGCCAGTGCCTTGTAATAGAGGAGAGCAGTAGTAAGCCAGTGCCCCGTAATAGAGGAGAGCAGTAGTAAGCCAGTGCCTCGTAATAGAGGAGAGCAGTAGTAAGCCAGTGCCCCATAATAGAGGAGAGCAGTAGTAAGCCAGTGCCTCGTAATAGAGGAGAGCAGTAGTAAGCCAGTGCCCCATAATAGAGGAGAGCAGTAGTAAGCCAGTGCCTCGTAATAGAGGAGAGCAGTAGTAAGCCAGTGCCTTGTAATAGAGGAGAGCAGTAGTAAGCCAGTGCCTCGTAATAGAGGAGAGCAGTAGTAAGCCAGTGCCTTGTAATAGAGGAGAGCAGTAGTAAGCCAGTGCCTTGTAATAGAGGAGAGCAGTAGTAAGCCAGTGCCCCGTAATAGAGGAGAGCAGTAGTAAGCCAGTGCCCCGTAATAGAGGAGAGCAGTAGTAAGCCAGTGCCCCGTAATAGAGGAGAGCAGTAGTAAGCCAGTGCCTCGTAATAGAGGAGAGCAGTAGTAAGCCAGTGCCGCATAATAGAGGAGAGCAGTAGTAAGCCAGTGCCCCGTACTAGAGGAGAGCAGTAGTAAGCCAGTGCCCCGTAATAGAGGAGAGCAGTAGTAAGCCAGTGCCCCATAATAGAGGAGAGCAGTAGTAAGCCAGTGCCTCGTAATAGAGGAGAGCAGTAGTAAGCCAGTGCCTTGTAATAGAGGAGAGCAGTAGTAAGCCAGTGCCTCGTAATAGAGGAGAGCAGTAGTAAGCCAGTGCCTTGTAATAGAGGAGAGCAGTAGTAAGCCAGTGCCTTGTAATAGAGGAGAGCAGTAGTAAGCCAGTGCCCCGTAATAGAGGAGAGCAGTAGTAAGCCAGTGCCTTGTAATAGAGGAGAGCAGTAGTAAGCCAGTGCCTTGTAATAGAGGAGAGCAGTAGTAAGCCAGTGCCCCGTAATAGAGGAGAGCAGTAGTAAGCCAGTGCCTCGTAATAGAGGAGAGCAGTAGTAAGCCAGTGCCTTGTAATAGAGGAGAGCAGTAGTAAGCCAGTGCCCCATAATAGAGGAGAGCAGTAGTAAGCCAGTGCCTTGTAATAGAGGAGAGCAGTAGTAAGCCAGTGCCTTGTAATAGAGGAGAGCAGTAGTAAGCCAGTGCCTTGTAATAGAGGAGAGCAGTAGTAAGCCAGTGCCCCGTAATAGAGGAGAGCAGTAGTAAGCCAGTGCCTTGTAATAGAGGAGAGCAGTAGTAAGCCAGTGCCCCGTAATAGAGGAGAGCAGTAGTAAGCCAGTGCCTCGTAATAGAGGAGAGCAGTAGTAAGCCAGTGCCCCGTAATAGAGGAGAGCAGTAGTAAGCCAGTGCCTCGTAATAGAGGAGAGCAGTAGTAAGCCAGTGCCTTGTAATAGAGGAGAGCAGTAGTAAGCCAGTGCCTCGTAATAGAGGAGAGCAGTAGTAAGCCAGTGCCTCGTAATAGAGGAGAGCAGTAGTAAGCCAGTGCCTTGTAATAGAGGAGAGCAGTAGTAAGCCAGTGCCTCGTAATAGAGGAGAGCAGTAGTAAGCCAGTGCCTTGTAATAGAGGAGAGCAGTAGTAAGCCAGTGCCTTGTAATAGAGGAGAGCAGTAGTAAGCCAGTGCCCCGTAATAGAGGAGAGCAGTAGTAAGCCAGTGCCTTGTAATAGAGGAGAGCAGTAGTAAGCCAGTGCCTTGTAATAGAGGAGAGCAGTAGTAAGCCAGTGCCTTGTAATAGAGGAGAGCAGTAGTAAGCCAGTGCCTCGTAATAGAGGAGAGCAGTAGTAAGCCAGTGCCCCGTAATAGAGGAGAGCAGTAGTAAGCCAGTGCCTCGTAATAGAGGAGAGCAGTAGTAAGCCAGTGCCTTGTAATAGAGGAGAGCAGTAGTAAGCCAGTGCCTCGTAATAGAGGAGAGCAGTAGTAAGCCAGTGCCTTGTAATAGAGGAGAGCAGTAGTAAGCCAGTGCCCCGAAATAGAGGAGAGCAGTAGTAAGCCAGTGCCTTGTAATAGAGGAGAGCAGTAGTAAGCCAGTGCCTTGTAATAGAGGAGAGCAGTAGTAAGCCAGTGCCTTGTAATAGAGGAGAGCAGTAGTAAGCCAGTGCCCCGTAATAGAGGAGAGCAGTAGTAAGCCAGTGCCTTGTAATAGAGGAGAGCAGTAGTAAGCCAGTGCCCCATAATAGAGGAGAGCAGTAGTAAGCCAGTGCCTCGTAATAGAGGAGAGCAGTAGTAACCAGTGCCTCGTAATAGAGGAGAGCAGTAGTAAGCCAGTGCCTCGTAATAGAGGAGAGCAGTAGTAAGCCAGTGCCTTGTAATAGAGGAGAGCAGTAGTAAGCCAGTGCCTCGTAATAGAGGAGAGCAGTAGTAAGCCAGTGCCTTGTAATAGAGGAGAGCAGTAGTAAGCCAGTGCCTTGTAATAGAGGAGAGCAGTAGTAAGCCAGTGCCCCGTAATAGAGGAGAGCAGTAGTAAGCCAGTGCCCCGTAATAGAGGAGAGCAGTAGTAAGCCAGTGCCCCGTAATAGAGGAGAGCAGTAGTAAGCCAGTGCCTCGTAATAGTGGAGAGCAGTAGTAAGCCAGTGCCGCATAATAGAGGAGAGCAGTAGTAAGCCAGTGCCCCGTACTAGAGGAGAGCAGTAGTAAGCCAGTGCCCCGTAATAGAGGAGAGCAGTAGTAAGCCAGTGCCCCATAATAGAGGAGAGCAGTAGTAAGCCAGTGCCTCGTAATAGAGGAGAGCAGTAGTAAGCCAGTGCCTTGTAATAGAGGAGAGCAGTAGTAAGCCAGTGCCTCGTAATAGAGGAGAGCAGTAGTAAGCCAGTGCCTCGTAATAGAGGAGAGCAGTAGTAAGCCAGTGCCTCGTAATAGAGGAGAGCAGTAGTAAGCCAGTGCCTCGTAATAGAGGAGAGCAGTAGTAAGCCAGTGCCTCGTAATAGAGGAGAGCAGTAGTAAGCCAGTGCCTTGTAATAGAGGAGAGCAGTAGTAAGCTAGTGCCCCATAATAGAGGAGAGCAGTAGTAAGCCAGTGCCTCGTAATAGAGGAGAGCAGTAGTAAGCCAGTGCCTTGTAATAGAGGAGAGCAGTAGTAAGCCAGTGCCCCGTAATAGAGGAGAGCAGTAGTAAGCCAGTGCCCTGTAATAGAGGAGAGCAGTAGTAAGCCAGTGCCTTGTGATAGAGGAGAGCAGTAGTAAGCCAGTGCCTTGTAATAGAGGAGAGCAGTAGTAAGCCAGTGACCCCGTAATAGAGGAGAGCAGTAGTAAGCCAGTGCCTTGTAATAGAGGAGAGCAGTAGTAAGCCAGTGCCTTGTAATAGACGAGAGCAGTAGTAAGCCAGTGCCTGGTAATAGAGGAGAGCAGCAGTAAGCCAGTGCCCCATAATAGAGGAGAGCAGTAGTAAGCCAGTGCCTCGTAATAGAGGAGAGCAGTAGTAAGCCAGTGCCTTGTAATAGAGGAGAGCAGTAGTAAGCCAGTGCCTGGTAATAGAGGAGAGCAGTAGTAAGCCAGTGCCCCGTAATAGAGGAGAGCAGTAGTAAGCCAGTGCCCCGTAATAGAGGAGAGCAGTAGTAAGCCAGTGCCTTGTAATAGAGGAGAGCAGCAGTAAGCCAGTGCCCCATAATAGAGGAGAGCAGTAGTAAGCCAGTGCCTCGTAATAGAGGAGAGCAGCAGTAAGCCAGTGCCCCATAATAGAGGAGAGCAGTAGTAAGCCAGTGCCTCGTAATAGAGGAGAGCAGTAGTAAGCCAGTGCCTTGTAATAGAGGAGAGCAGTAGTAAGCCAGTGCCTCGTAATAGAGGAGAGCAGTAGTAAGCCAGTGCCTTGTAATAGAGGAGAGCAGTAGTAAGCCAGTGCCTTGTAATAGAGGAGAGCAGTAGTAAGCCAGTGCCTCGTAATAGAGGAGAGCAGTAGTAAGCCAGTGCCTCGTAATAGAGGAGAGCAGTCGTAAGCCAGTGCCTTGTAATAGAGGAGCGCAGTAGTAAGCCAGTGCCCCATAATAGAGGAGAGCAGTAGTAAGCCAGTGCCTTGTAATAGAGGAGAGCAGTAGTAAGCCAGTGCCTTGTATTAGAGGAGAGCAGTAGTAAACCAGTGCCTCGTAATAGAGGAGAGCAGTAGTAAGCCAGTGCCTTGTAATAGAGGAGAGCAGTAGTAAGCCAGTGCCCCGTAATAGAGGAGAGCAGTAGTAAGCCAGTGCCTTGTAATAGAGGAGAGCAGTAGTAAGCCAGTGCCTTGTAATAGAGGAGAGCAGTAGTAAGCCAGTGCCTCGTAATAGAGGAGAGCAGTAGTAAGCCAGTGCCTTGTAATAGAGGAGAGCAGTAGTAAGCCAGTGCCTTGTAATAGAGGAGAGCAGTAGTAAGCCAGTGCCTGGTAATAGAGGAGAGCAGTAGTAAGCCAGTGCCCCGTAATAGAGGAGAGCAGTAGTAAGCCAGTGCCCCGTAATAGAGGAGAGCAGTAGTAAGCCAGTGCCTTGTAATAGAGGAGAGCAGTAGTAAGCCAGTGCCCCATAATAGAGGAGAGCAGTAGTAAGCCAGTGCCTCGTAATAGAGGAGAGCAGTAGTAAGCCAGTGCCCCATAATAGAGGAGAGCAGTAGTAAGCCAGTGCCTCGTAATAGAGGAGAGCAGTAGTACGCCAGTGCCTTGTAATAGAGGAGAGCAGTAGTAAGCCAGTGCCTCGTAATAGAGGAGAGCAGTAGTAAGCCATTTCCTTTTAATAGAGGAGAGCAGTAGTAAGCCAGTGCCTTGTAATAGAGGAGAGCAGTAGTAAGCCAGTGCCTCGTAATAGAGGAGAGCAGTAGTAAGCCAGTGCCTCGTAATAGAGGAGAGCAGTCGTAAGCCAGTGCCTTGTAATAGAGGAGAGCAGTAGTAAGCCAGTGCCCCATAATAGAGGAGAGCAGTAGTAAGCCAGTGCATCGTAATAGAGGAGAGCAGTAGTAAGCCAGTGCCTTGTAATAGAGGAGAGCAGTAGTAAACCAGTGCCTCGTAATAGAGGAGAGCAGTAGTAAGCCAGTGCCCCATAATAGAGGAGAGCAGTAGTAAGCCAGTGCCTCGTAATAGAGGAGAGCAGTAGTAAGCCAGTGCCTTGTAATAGAGGAGAGCAGTAGTAAGCCAGTGCCTCGTAATAGAGGAGAGCAGTAGTAAGCCAGTGCCTTGTAATAGAGGAGAGCAGTAGTAAGCCAGTGCCTTGTAATAGAGGAGAGCAGTAGTAAGCCAGTGCCCCGTAATAGAGGAGAGCAGTAGTAAGCCAGTGCCTCGTAATAGAGGAGAGCAGTAGTAAGCCAGTGCCCCGTAATAGAGGAGAGCAGTAGTAAGCCAGTGCCTCGTAATAGAGGAGAGCAGTAGTAAGCCAGTGCCGCATAATAGAGGAGAGCAGTAGTAAGCCAGTGCCCCGTACTAGAGGAGAGCAGTAGTAAGCCAGTGCCCCGTAATAGAGGAGAGCAGTAGTAAGCCAGTGCCCCGTAATAGAGGAGAGCAGTAGTAAGCCAGTGCCTCGTAATAGAGGAGAGCAGTAGTAAGCCAGTGCCTTGTAATAGAGGAGAGCAGTAGTAAGCCAGTGCCTCGTAATAGAGGAGAGCAGTAGTAAGCCAGTGCCTTGTAATAGAGGAGAGCAGTAGTAAGCCAGTGCCTTGTAATAGAGGAGAGCAGTAGTAAGCCAGTGCCCCGTAATAGAGGAGAGCAGTAGTAAGCCAGTGCCTTGTAATAGAGGAGAGCAGTAGTAAGCCAGTGCCTTGTAATAGAGGAGAGCAGTAGTAAGCCAGTGCCCCGTAATAGAGGAGAGCAGTAGTAAGCCAGTGCCTCGTAATAGAGGAGAGCAGTAGTAAGCCAGTGCCTTGTAATAGAGGAGAGCAGTAGTAAGCCAGTGCCCCGTAATAGAGGAGAGCAGTAGTAAGCCAGTGCCTTGTAATAGAGGAGAGCAGTAGTAAGCCAGTGCCTTGTAATAGAGGAGAGCAGTAGTAAGCCAGTGCCTTGTAATAGAGGAGAGCAGTAGTAAGCCAGTGCCCCGTAATAGAGGAGAGCAGTAGTAAGCCAGTGCCTTGTAATAGAGGAGAGCAGTAGTAAGCCAGTGCCCCATAATAGAGGAGAGCAGTAGTAAGCCAGTGCCTCATAATAGAGGAGAGCAGTAGTAAGCCAGTGCCCCATAATAGAGGAGAGCAGTAGTAAGCCAGTGCCTCGTAATAGAGGAGAGCAGTAGTAAGCCAGTGCCTTGTAATAGAGGAGAGCAGTAGTAAGCCAGTGCCTCGTAATAGAGGAGAGCAGTAGTAAGCCAGTGCCTCGTAATAGAGGAGAGCAGTAGTAAGCCAGTGCCTTGTAATAGAGGAGAGCAGTAGTAAGCAAGTGCCTCGTAATAGAGGAGAGCAGTAGTAAGCCAGTGCCTTGTAATAGAGGAGAGCAGTAGTAAGCCAGTGCCTTGTAATAGAGGAGAGCAGTAGTAAGCCAGTGCCCCGTAATAGAGGAGAGCAGTAGTAAGCCAGTGCCTTGTAATAGAGGAGAGCAGTAGTAAGCCAGTGCCTTGTAATAGAGGAGAGCAGTAGTAAGCCAGTGCCTTGTAATAGAGGAGAGCTGTAGTAAGCCAGTGCCTCGTAATAGAGGAGAGCAGTAGTAAGCCAGTGCCCCGTAATAGAGGAGAGCAGTAGTAAGCCAGTGCCTTGTAATAGAGGAGAGCAGTAGTAAGCCAGTGCCTTGTAATAGAGGAGAGCAGTAGTAAGCCAGTGCCTCGTAATAAAGGAGAGCAGTAGTAAGCCAGTGCCTTGTAATAGAGGAGAGCAGTAGTAAGCCAGTGCCCCGTAATAGAGGAGAGCAGTAGTAAGCCAGTGCCTTGTAATAGAGGAGAGCAGTAGTAAGCCAGTGCCTTGTAATAGAGGAGAGCAGTAGTAAGCCAGTGCCTCGTAATAGAGGAGAGCAGTAGTAAGCCAGTGCCCCGTAATAGAGGAGAGCAGTAGTAAGCCAGTGCCTTGTAATAGAGGAGAGCAGTAGTAAGCCAGTGCCCCGTAATAGAGGAGAGCAGTAGTAAGCCAGTGCCTCGTAATAGAGGAGAGCAGTAGTAACCAGTGCCTCGTAATAGAGGAGAGCAGTAGTAAGCCAGTGCCTCGTAATAGAGGAGAGCAGTAGTAAGCCAGTGCCTTGTAATAGAGGAGAGCAGTAGTAAGCCAGTGCCTCGTAATAGAGGAGAGCAGTAGTAAGCCAGTGCCTTGTAATAGAGGAGAGCAGTAGTAAGCCAGTGCCTTGTAATAGAGGAGAGCAGTAGTAAGCCAGTGCCCCGTAATAGAGGAGAGCAGTAGTAAGCCAGTGCCCCGTAATAGAGGAGAGCAGTAGTAAGCCAGTGCCCCGTAATAGAGGAGAGCAGTAGTAAGCCAGTGCCTCGTAATAGTGGAGAGCAGTAGTAAGCCAGTGCCGCATAATAGAGGAGAGCAGTAGTAAGCCAGTGCCCCGTACTAGAGGAGAGCAGTAGTAAGCCAGTGCCCCGTAATAGAGGAGAGCAGTAGTAAGCCAGTGCCCC
Organism: Salmo salar; assembly: GCF_905237065.1. Lineage (NCBI taxonomy): Eukaryota > Metazoa > Chordata > Actinopteri > Salmoniformes > Salmonidae > Salmo > Salmo salar. Next base: position 111,283,876 of record NC_059452.1, read on the forward strand.
ATAATAGAGGAGAGCAGTAGTAAGCCAGTGCCTCGTAATAGAGGAGAGCAGTAGTAAGCCAGTGCCTTGTAATAGAGGAGAGCAGTAGTAAGCCAGTGCCTCGTAATAGAGGAGAGCAGTAGTAAGCCAGTGCCTCGTAATAGAGGAGAGCAGTAGTAAGCCAGTGCCTCGTAATAGAGGAGAGCAGTAGTAAGCCAGTGCCTCGTAATAGAGGAGAGCAGTAGTAAGCCAGTGCCTCGTAATAGAGGAGAGCAGTAGTAAGCCAGTGCCTTGTAATAGAGGAGAGCAGTAGTAAGCTAGTGCCCCGTAATAGAGGAGAGCAGTAGTAAGCCAGTGCCTCGTAATAGAGGAGAGCAGTAGTAAGCCAGTGCCTTGTAATAGAGGAGAGCAGTAGTAAGCCAGTGCCCCGTAATAGAGGAGAGCAGTAGTAAGCCAGTGCCCTGTAATAGAGGAGAGCAGTAGTAAGCCAGTGCCTTGTGATGGAGGAGAGCAGTAGTAAGCCAGTGCCTTGTAATAGAGGAGAGCAGTAGTAAGCCAGTGACCCCGTAATAGAGGAGAGCAGTAGTAAGCCAGTGCCTTGTAATAGAGGAGAGCAGTAGTAAGCCAGTGCCTTGTAATAGACGAGAGCAGTAGTAAGCCAGTGCCTGGTAATAGAGGAGAGCAGCAGTAAGCCAGTGCCCCATAATAGAGGAGAGCAGTAGTAAGCCAGTGCCTCGTAATAGAGGAGAGCAGTAGTAAGCCAGTGCCTTGTAATAGAGGAGAGCAGTAGTAAGCCAGTGCCTGGTAATAGAGGAGAGCAGTAGTAAGCCAGTGCCCCGTAATAGAGGAGAGCAGTAGTAAGCCAGTGCCCCGTAATAGAGGAGAGCAGTAGTAAGCCAGTGCCTTGTAATAGAGGAGAGCAGCAGTAAGCCAGTGCCCCATAATAGAGGAGAGCAGTAGTAAGCCAGTGCCTCGTAATAGAGGGAGAGCAGTAGTAAGCCAGTGCCCCATAATAGAGGAGAGCAGTAGTAAGCCAGTGCCTCGTAATAGAGGAGAGCAGTAGTAAGCCAGTGCCTTGTAATAGAGGAGAGCAGTAGTAAGCCAGTGCCTCGTAATAGAGGAGAGCAGTAGTAAGCCAGTGCCTTGTAATAGAGGAGAGCAGTAGTAAGCCAGTGCCTTGTAATAGAGGAGAGCAGTAGTAAGCCAGTGCCTCGTAATAGAGGAGAGCAGTAGTAAGCCAGTGCCTTGTAATAGAGGAGAGCAGTAGTAAGCCAGTGCCCCATAATAGAGGAGAGCAGTAGTAAGCCAGTGCCTTGTAATAGAGGAGAGCAGTAGTAAGCCAGTGCCTTGTATTAGAGGAGAGCAGTAGTAAACCAGTGCCTCGTAATAGAGGAGAGCAGTAGTAAGCCAGTGCCTTGTAATAGAGGAGAGCAGTAGTAAGCCAGTGCCCCGTAATAGAGGAGAGCAGTAGTAAGCCAGTGCCTTGTAATAGAGGAGAGCAGTAGTAAGCCAGTGCCTTGTAATAGAGGAGAGCAGTAGTAAGCCAGTGCCTCGTAATAGAGGAGAGCAGTAGTAAGCCAGTGCCTTGTAATAGAGGAGAGCAGTAGTAAGCCAGTGCCTTGTAATAGAGGAGAGCAGTAGTAAGCCAGTGCCTGGTAATAGAGGAGAGCAGTAGTAAGCCAGTGCCCGTAATAGAGGAGAGCAGTAGTAAGCCAGTGCCCCGTAATAGAGGAGAGCAGTAGTAAGCCAGTGCCTTGTAATAGAGGAGAGCAGTAGTAAGCCAGTGCCCCATAATAGAGGAGAGCAGTAGTAAGCCAGTGCCTCGTAATAGAGGAGAGCAGTAGTAAGCCAGTGCCCCATAATAGAGGAGAGCAGTAGTAAGCCAGTGCCTCGTAATAGAGGAGAGCAGTAGTACGCCAGTGCCTTGTAATAGAGGAGAGCAGTAGTAAGCCAGTGCCTCGTAATAGAGGAGAGCAGTAGTAAGCCATTTCCTTTTAATAGAGGAGAGCAGTAGTAAGCCAGTGCCTTGTAATAGAGGAGAGCAGTAGTAAGCCAGTGCCTCGTAATAGAGGAGAGCAGTAGTAAGCCAGTGCCTCGTAATAGAGGAGAGCAGTCGTAAGCCAGTGCCTTGTAATAGAGGAGAGCAGTAGTAAGCCAGTGCCCCATAATAGAGGAGAGCAGTAGTAAGCCAGTGCATCGTAATAGAGGAGAGCAGTAGTAAGCCAGTGCCTTGTAATAGAGGAGAGCAGTAGTAAACCAGTGCCTCGTAATAGAGGAGAGCAGTATTAAGCCAGTGCCTTGTAATAGAGGAGAGCAGTAGTAAGCCAGTGCCTTGTAATAGAGGAGAGCAGTAGTAAGCCAGTGCCCCGTAATAGAGGAGAGCAGTAGTAAGCCAGTGCCCCGTAATAGAGGAGAGCAGTAGTAAGCCAGTGCCTCGTAATAGAGGAGAGCAGTAGTAAGCCAGTGCCCCATAATAGAGGAGAGCAGTAGTAAGCCAGTGCCTCGTAATAGAGGAGAGCAGTAGTAAGCCAGTGCCCCATAATAGAGGAGAGCAGTAGTAAGCCAGTGCCTCGTAATAGAGGAGAGCAGTAGTAAGCCAGTGCCTTGTAATAGAGGAGAGCAGTAGTAAGCCAGTGCCTCGTAATAGAGGAGAGCAGTAGTAAGCCAGTGCCTTGTAATAGAGGAGAGCGGTAGTAAGCCAGTGCCTTGTAATAGAGGAGAGCAGTAGTAAGCCAGTGCCTCGTAATAGAGGAGAGCAGTAGTAAGCCAGTGCCTCGTAATAGAGGAGAGCAGTCGTAAGCCAGTGCCTTGTAATAGAGGAGAGCAGTAGTAAGCCAGTGCCCCATAATATAGGAGAGCAGTAGTAAGCCAGTGCCTTGTAATAGAGGAGAGCAGTAGTAAGCCAGTGCCTTGTAATAGAGGAGAGCAGTAGTAAACCAGTGCCTCGTAATAGAGGAGAGCAGTAGTAAGCCAGTGCCTTGTAATAGAGGAGAGCAGTAGTAAGCCAGTGCCCCGTAATAGAGGAGAGCAGTAGTAAGCCAGTGCCTCGTAATAGAGGAGAGCAGTAGTAAGCCAGTGCCTTGTAATAGAGGAGAGCTGTAGTAAGCCAGTGCCTCGTAATAGAGGAGAGCAGTAGTAAGCCAGTGCCTTGTAATAGAGGAGAGCAGTAGTAAGCCAGTGCCCCGTAATAGAGGAGAGCAGTAGTAAGCCAGTGCCTTGTAATAGAGGAGAGCAGTAGTAAGCCAGTGCCCCGTAATAGAGGAGAGCAGTAGTAAGCCAGTGCCTCGTAATAGAGGAGAGCAGTAGTAAGCCAGTGCCCCATAATAGAGGAGAGCAGTAGTAAGCCAGTGCCTCGTAATAGAGGAGAGCAGTAGTAAGCCAGTGCCTTGTAATAGAGGAGAGCAGTAGTAAACCAGTGCCTCGTAATAGAGGAGAGCAGTAGTAAGCCAGTGCCTTGTAATAGAGGAGAGCAGTAGTAAGCCAGTGCCTTGTAATAGAGGAGAGCAGTAGTAAGCCAGTGCCCCGTAATAGAGGAGAGCAGTAGTAAGCCAGTGCCCCGTAATAGAGGAGAGCAGTAGTAAGCCAGTGCCTCGTAATAGAGGAGAGCAGTAGTAAGCCAGTGCCCCATAATAGAGGAGAGCAGTAGTAAGCCAGTGCCTCGTAATAGAGGAGAGCAGTAGTAAGCCAGTGCCCCATAATAGAGGAGAGCAGTAGTAAGCCAGTGCCTCGTAATAGAGGAGAGCAGTAGTAAGCCAGTGCCTTGTAATAGAGGAGAGCAGTAGTAAGCCAGTGCCTTGTAATAGAGGAGAGCAGTAGTAAGCCAGTGCCTTGTAATAGAGGAGAGCGGTAGTAAGCCAGTGCCTTGTAATAGAGGAGAGCAGTAGTAAGCCAGTGCCTCGTAATAGAGGAGAGCAGTAGTAAGCCAGTGCCTCGTAATAGAGGAGAGCAGTCGTAAGCCAGTGCCTTGTAATAGAGGAGAGCAGTAGTAAGCCAGTGCCCCATAATAGAGGAGAGCAGTAGTAAGCCAGTGCCTCGTAATAGAGGAGAGCAGTAGTAAGCCAGTGCCTTGTAATAGAGGAGAGCAGTAGTAAGCCAGTGCCTTGTAATAGAGGAGAGCAGTAGTAAGCCAGTGCCCCGTAATAGAGGAGAGCAGTAGTAAGCCAGTGACCCATAATAGAGGAGAGCAGTAGTAAGCCAGTGCCTCGTAATAGAGGAGAGCAGTAGTAAGCCAGTGCCTTGTAATAGAGGAGAGCAGTAGTAAGCCAGTGCCCCGTAATAGAGGAGAGCAGTAGTAAGCCAGTGCCCTGTAATAGAGGAGAGCAGTAGTAAGCCAGTGCCTTGTGATAGAGGAGAGCAGTAGTAAGCCAGTGCCTTGTAATAGAGGAGAGCAGTAGTAAGCCAGTGCCCCGTAATAGAGGAGAGCAGTAGTAAGCCAGTGCCTTGTAATAGAGGAGAGCAGTAGTAAGCCAGTGCCCCGTAATAGAGGAGAGCAGTAGTAAGCCAGTGCCTCGTAATAGAGGAGAGCAGTAGTAAGCCATTGCCTCGTAATAGAGGAGAGCAGTAGTAAGCCAGTGCCTCGTAATAGAGGAGAGCAGTAGTAAGCCAGTGCCCCGTAATAGAGGAGAGCAGTAGTAAGCCAGTGCCCCGTACTAGAGGAGAGCAGTAGTAAGCCAGTGCCTTGTAATAGAGGAGAGCAGTAGTAAGCCAGTGCCTTGTAATAGAGGAGAGCAGTAGTAAGCCAGTGCCCCGTAATAGAGCAGAGCAGTAGTAAGCCAGTGCCTTGTAATAGAGGCTGAGAATCCCAGTGGAGAGAGGGGAACCGTCCAGGCGGAGACATCCAGGGCGGTTCGTCGCTCCAGCCTTTCCGTTCACCTTCACACTCCTGGGCTCAGACTACACTCAATCGTAGGACCCACTGAAGAGATAAGTCTTCAATAAAGACTTTAAAGGTCGAGAGAGCGAGTCTGCGTCTCTCACATGGATAGGCAGACCATTCCATAAAAATGGAGCTCTATAGGAGAAAGCCCTGCCTCCAGCTGTTTGCTTCGAAATTCTAGGGACAGTAAGGAGGCCGGCGTCTTGTGACCGTAGCGTACGTGTAGGTATGTACGTCAAGATAGTGATTCTAGCAGCCATGTTTAGCACTAACTGAAGTTTATTTAGTGTTTTTTTCCAGATAGCCGGAGAGTAAAGCATTGCAGTAGTCTAATCTAGAAGTGAGAAAAGCATGGATTAGTTTTTCTGCATCATTTTTTTTTTCAATATTAGGAAGATTAAAAAATTATAAAAAATTAAAAAGCTGTCCTTGAATTAGTCTTGATATCTGCTGTTCTCTAGTTCCATGGTTCTGCTGTTCTCTAGTTCCATGGTTCTGCTGTTCTCTAGTTCCATGGTTCTGCTGTTCTCTAGTTCCATGGTTCTGCTGTTCTCTAGTTCCATGGTTCTGCTGTTCTCTAGTTCCATGGTGTTCTCTAGTTCCTGTGTTCTCTGTTCTCTAGTTCCTGTTCTCTAGTTCCTGTTCTCTAGTTCCATGGTTCTGCTGTTCTCTAGTTCCATGGTGTTCTCTAGTTCCTGTGTTCTGCTGTTCTCTAGTTCCTGTTCTCTAGTTCCATGGTTCTGCTGTTCTCTAGTTCCATGGTGTTCTCTAGTTCCTGTGTTCTCTGTTCTCTAGTTCTTGTTCTCTAGTTCCTGTTCTCTAGTTCCATGGTTCTGCTGTTCTCTAGTTCCATGGTTCTGCTGTTCTCTAGTTCCATGGTGTTCTCTAGTTCCTGTGTTCTCTGTTCTCTAGTTCCTGTTCTCTAGTTCCATGGTTCTGCCGTTCTCTAGTACAAAAGAGAGATTATTGTCCAGAGTAACGCTGAGGTCCCTTCTCACAGTTTTATTTTAGAGACGACTGTACAAAACCATTCAAGACGAATTGTCAGATTCAACAGCAGATCTCTTTGTTTCTTGGGACCCAGAACTAGAATCTCCTGTAACGGCTTTCGTCAGAATGAGACCAAGGTGCAGCGGAGGATGTGTTCATCTTAAATTAATTTATTCAAGAAAGAACACGTTAGACACAAAAACAAGAAACCGACAGCCAAACGGTCCTGTCAGGTGCAAAACACTAAACAGAAATGAATCACCCAGCAACCCCAAAGGAAAAACAGGCTGCCTATGTATGACTCCCAATCAGCAACAACGATCTACACCTGTTCCTGATTGAGAGCCATACACGGCCAAAACAAAGAAAACCACCAACATAGAAAAAGAAACCTAGAACGCCCACCCATGTCACACCCTGGCCAAACCAAAAATAGAGAACAAAAAAACCCTCTCTATGGCCAGGGCGTTACATCTCTGTTTTCTCAGAGTTTAAAAGTAAAAGGAAAACATTTTGCCGCCATCCACTTCCTTATGTCTGAAAACACATGCTTCCAGCGAGGGCAATTCTTTTTTGGGGCGGGGGGGGGGGCTTCACCATGTTTCATCGAAATGTACAGCTGTTTGTCGTCCGCATAGCAGTGAAAGTTTACATTATGTTTCCCGAACGACATCCCCAACCGGTAAAATATATAATGAAAACAATAGTGGTCCTAAAACGGAACCTTGAGGAACACCAAACAGGAAGTTATATCATTCCCTTCAAACTTGAATGTCAGAAGTTATCACAAAACAATTCTTAGCCAAATATTTTAAAAAATGTTTTTGTTTTACTTCTTTCATTACGTTGGTAACCAGTTTATATTCGAGTCAACGTTAATTTGCTTTGACTCTAGCGTTCCATTTGTACAAGCATCAAACAGTTCTTCTCCCTCCCTATAAATTCCCTTTCCTCTCCTTGTCTCACTCAGTCCATTGCGTTCTGACCTCTTCCTTCTACACTCGCGTGCTGAGTCTGCACACAGGCTCCAGTTCCGTCTACATCAATAAATACCTATTAAAAACGCATCTAACTGATGGGATACACAGGCTACATTCCTTGTCAAATGACGACAGTTTTATCACAAATTCAAAATGGGACTAGTTGATTGGAGAAGAGAAAATATGTCTTCCCGACAGCTGTAGAGTTTTTTTATTTTTTTATTAAATAATTGAGTCCCGTTTGATTTCTGTTTTAGGTTACTTGGCGGTTGTCACTTAGTTACCACAGCCACAAAGTCAAAATTGGTTATATCGTTAAAGAAAATGTATGTAAACAAAAATGTACTTGATTTAAGGTTAGGCATAAGGTTAATAGTGTGGTTAAGGTTAGGGATAAGGTTAATAGTGTGGTTAAGGTTAGGCATAAGGTTAATAGTGTGGTTAAGGTTAGGGTTAAGGTTAGGGATAAGGTTAATAGTGTGGTTAAGGTTAGGGATAAGGTTAATAGTGTGGTTAAGGTTAGGGATAAGGTTAATAGTGTGGCTAAGGTTAGGGATAAGGTTAATAGTGTGGTTAAGGTTAGGGATAAGGTTAGGCATAAGGTTAATAGTGGGGTTAAGGTTATAGTTAAGGTTTAAAATCAGATTTTAAGGAGAGAAATTGTAGAAATAGGTGGGGGTTCATGACTTTGTGGCTGTGGTAACTAGTGACGGCCCTACTTTGCAAACTACTGGTGCCATTTAGAATAGGTTATATTCTAAAAATATATATTTTACCTTTATTTAACTAGGCAAGTCAGTTAAGAACAAATTCGTATTTACAATGACGGTCTACCAGGGAACAGTGGGTTAACTGCCTTGTTCAGGGGCAGAACGACAGATTTTTACCTTGTCAGCTCGGGGATTCGATCTAGCAACCTTTCCACTCTAACCACTAGGCTACCTGCCGCCCCTCCACTCTAACCACTAGGCTACCCTGCCGCCCCTCCACTCTAACCACTAGGCTACCTGCCTCCCCTCCACTCTAACCACTAGGCTACCTGCCGTCCCTCCACTCTAACCACTAGGCTACCTGCCTCCCCTCCACTCTAACCACTAGGCTACCTGCCGCCCCTCCACTCTAACCACTAGGCTACCTGCCGTCCCTCCACTCTAACCACTAGGCTACCTGCCGTCCCTCCACTCTAACCACTAGGCTACCTGCCGTCCCTCCACTCTAACCACTAGGCTACCTGCCTCCCCCTCTAACCACTAGGCTACCTGCCGCCCCCCCACTCTAACCACTAGGCTACCTGCCGTCCCTCCACTCTAACCACTAGGCTACCCTGCCACCCCCTTTAAACATAGACAGATTCCACACTGAAAATATGCAAAAAACATTTGTTTGATAAAGACAAAGAGCGTATTTTCATCAGAATCATAAAGCCTAGTCAAATCAAATCTAATCGGTCACAGTCACATGTTTAGCAGGTGTTAATGTGAGTGTAGTGAAATGCTTGTGGTTCTAGTTCCGACCGTGCAGTAATATCTAAACAGTAATATAACCTAACAATTTCACAACAACTACCTTATACACACAAGGGTAAAGGAATGAATAAGAATATGTACATATAAATATATGGATGAGTGATGGCCGAACGGCATAGGCAAGATGCAGTAGATGGTATAGAGTACAGTATTTACATATGAGATGAGTAATGTAGTGTATGTAAACATTATATAAAGTGGCTAGTTTTAAAGTGGCTAGTGATACATTTAATTACATCAAGATGGCAAGATGCAGTAGATGGTATAGAGTACACTATATACATATGAGATGAGCAATGTAGGGTATGTCCTACTCATCAAAGAGATGTCCTGCCGCTAATTTAACCCCATACAGTGTTGTCAGTCCATATCGAACGTTCCAAAGAACAGGAAGAATAAACAAAAAATGTAACGTTTTGTAACCAGTGAAAATGTTTACTTTTCAACTCGACAAAATTAAGCCTCGTTTTTTTTTTCTCAAAATGATTCCTTCTTCTTCTGAGAATACCTTTTCCCAGATGTGGGAATACCTTTTCCCAGATGTGGGAATACATTTTCCCAGATGTGGGAATACCTTTTCCCAGGTGTGGGAATTCCTTTTCCCAGGTGTGGGAATACCTTTTCCAGGTGTGAGAATACCTTTTCCCAGATGTGGGAATACCTTTTCCAGGTGTGAGAATACCTTTTCCCAGATGTGGGAATACCTTTCCCAGATGTGGGAATACCTTTTCCCAGATGTGGGAATACCTTTTCCAGGTGTGAGAATACCTTTTCCCAGATGTGGGGAATACCTTTCCCAGATATGGGAATACCTTTTCCAGATGTGAGAATACCTTTTCCCAGATGTGGGGAATACCTTTCCCAGATGTGGGAATACCTTTCCCAGATGTGAGAATACCTTTTCCCAGATGTGAGAATACCTTTCCCAGATGTGGGAATACCTTTCCCAGATGTGAGAATACCTTTCCCAGATGTGGGAATACCTTTCCCAGATGTGAGAATACCTTTTCCCAGATGTGAGAATACCTTTCCCAGATGTGGAGAATACCTTTTCCCAGATGTGGAGAAATCCATCACTTCACACTATTCTGTTCTATTTCTTTCTTGTTAGATTACATAGTGTTTTTTCCACTATATAAAAATAGGTGTGTCTTGACTGCGATACGGGGGAGGCTTGGGGATATAAGAGAGTCTTGTCTGCTGAATTATAACAAAACAAGCCAATATGCCATTGGCTTCTACAAGCGAGGGCCACACTGCTGAGATCAGGGATTTTTACATTTAAATTTAAAAGCTTGTGTTACGCAATTTTTCACCAGTTGATAATTACAGCTTCAATAAATGAATCTTAAAATGGCACTTTTTTTTTTCTTTCTATTGACTGAATATATATAAAATCAAATCAAATCAAATGTATTTATATAGCTCTTCTTACATCAGCTGATGTCTCAAAGTGCTGTTACAGAAACCCAGCCTAAAACCCCCCAAACAAGCAAGCAATGCAGGTGTAGAAACACGGTGGCTAGGAAAAACTCCCCTAGAAAGGCCAGAACCTAGGAAGAAACCTAGAGAGGAACCAGGCTATGAGGGGTGGCCAGTCCTCTTCTGGCTGTACTGAGTAGAGAGGAACCAGGTGGGGGGCAATGGGGCAATTGTGCAACTAGAATTCGTTATGCGTTATGGTTATGATAAATTAGACATTGTTGTACCCGGTTTGGACATAGATAAACACATATTAGTTTTGCAGTGGCAGGTCTTGTGTTCTAAAAATAGCTTCTTCTTTTTATTCAGGGTAGTACTACAGTACTCCGACAGTCAATAAAAAAAAGGTTAAAAAATGTCCATCCCAAGTCTGGTAGGCTCGTGTCGTTGGGCCGCTCGCGGCTGGGTTACCCCCTTGGTAATCCGCGATAGTTTCGCCCTGCCATATCCATCTAGGAGCTGGATTCGATCTTAGTCATGTAATTTGATGCTTTGTCAGTTTGACGGCTCGTCGCGGGAAAGTCGCAGCGGGATTTCTTATGAGCGTCCGGATTAGTGTCCTCCTTGAAAGCGGAAAATCTACACTTAATAATAAACTCAGTGCGGATGTTGCCTGTAACCCATGGCTTCTGGTTGAGGTATGTACGTACGGTCACTGTGGCACTTATTAATGAAGCCAGTGACTGACGCGGTTTACTCCTCAATGTTACCGGATGAATCCAGGAAATTATTCAGTTGTGCTATTGTAACAGTATATAGCTTCCGTCCCTCTCCTCGGCCCAACCTGGGCTTAGAACCAGGGACCCTCTGCACACATCAACAACAGTCACCCCTCGAAGCATCGTTACCCATCGTGCCACAAAAGCCACGGCCCTTGCAGAGCAAAGGGGGAACGACTACTTCAAGGTCTCAGAGCGAGTGACGTCACCCGATTGAAACACTATTAGCGCGCACCACCGCTAACCAACTAGCCATTTCACGTCGGTTACACTAGCTAGCTGTATAGTAACCCACTAGCCTGTCATTGCATCAGATGCTAGCTAGCTGTATTATAACCCACTAGCCTGTCATAGCATCAGATGCTAGCTAGCTGTATTATAACCCACTAGCCTGTCATAGCATCAGATGCTAGCTAGCTGTATTATAACCCACTAGCCTGTCATAGCATCAGATGCTAGCTAGCTGTATTATAACCCACTAGCCTGTCATAGCATCAGATGCTAGCTAGCTGTATTATAACCCACTAGCCTGTCATAGCATCAGATGCTAGCTAGCTGTATTATAACCCACTAGCCTGTCATAGCATCAGGCGCAAAACAGTCCTGTAGTTTAGCATCCGCTTCATCTGACCACTTCCGTGTTGAGCGACTCTGTGTGTGAAGTGAAGGGGATCGAGGGTTTCGTCGCCTGTAGTTGCATAGGATGAAATGCTGGTAAAAATGAGGTCAAACGGATTCTGTCGTGATGCCTCTTAGCACTGAGATGCGGTGCCTTAGAACCGCTGCGATACAGCCTGGAATTGAACCAGGGTCTGTAGTGATGCATCTTAGCACTGAGATACAGTGCCTTAGACCGCTGCGATACAGCCTGGAATTGAACCAGGGTCTGTAGTGATGCCTCTTAGCACTGACATACAGTGCCTTAGACCGCTGCGATACAGCCTGGAATCGAACCAGGGTGTCTGTAGTGACGCCTCCAGCACTGAGATACAGTGCCTTAGACCGCTGCGATACAGCCTGGAATCGAACCAGGGTGTCTGTAGTGACGCCTCCAGCACTGAGATACAGTGCCTTAGACCGCTGCAATACAGCCTGGAATCGAACCAGGGTGTCTGTAGTGACGCCTCTTAGCACTGAGATGCAGTGCCTTAGAACCGCTGCGATACAGCCTGGAATCGAACCAGGGTCTGTAGTGACGCTTCCAGCACTGAGATGCAGTGCCTTAGACCGCTGCGACACAGCCTGGAATCGAACCAGGGTGTCTGTAGTGACGCTTCCAGCACTGAGATGCAGTGCCTTAGACCGCATGCCCCACTCTGGAGCCCCATGTTCACCAATAGAACAGCGGGCAATGGGGGTCTATTTTCTCGCCGTCAGAATCTCGTCAGGATGCCGCCTCAACTGCCTCTCTTTCGCCGCCGCTTCCTCTTTTCGAGTCCCGGGGATTAGGGCCTGGTCCAGAGTAAGCAGAACGTCCAGAGTCCCGGGGATTAGGGTCTAGAGTAAACAGAACGTCCAGAGTACTGGGGATTAGGGCCTGGTCCAGAGTAAGCAGAACGTTCAGAGTCCCGAGGATTAGGGCCTGGTCCAGAGTAAGCAGAACGTCCAGAGTCCCGGGGATTAGGGCCTGGTCCAGAGTAAGCAGAACGTCCAGAGTCCCGGGGATTAGGGTCTAGAGTAAACAGAACGTCCAGAGTCCCGGGGATTAGGGCCTGGTCTAGAGGAAGCAGAACGTCCAGAGTCCCGGGGATTAGGGCCTGGTCCAGAGTAAGCAGAACGTCCAGAGTCCCGGGGATTAGGGCCTGGTCCAGAGTAAGCAGAACGTTCAGAGTCCCGGGGATTAGGGCCTGGTCCAGAGTAAGCAGAACGTCCAGAGTCCCGAGGATTAGGGCCTGGTCCAGAGTAAGCAGAACGTCCAGAGTCCCGGGGATTAGGGCCTGGTCCAGAGTAAGCAGAACGTCCAGAGTCCCGGGGATTAGGGCCTGGTCTAGAGTAAACAGAACGTCCAGAGTCCCGGGGATTAGGGTCCAGAGTAAGCAGAACGTCCAGAGTCCCGGGGATTAGGGTCCAGAGTAAGCAGAACGTCCAGAGTCCCGGGGATTAGGGTCCAGAGTAAGCAGAACGTTCAGAGTCCCGGGGATTAGGGTCCAGAGTAAGCAGAACGTCCAGAGTCCCGGGGATTAGGGTCCAGAGTAAGCAGAACGTCCAGAGTCCCGGGGATTAGGGCCTGGTCCAGAGTAAGCAGAACGTCCAGAGTCCCGGGGATTAGGGTCTGGTCTAGAGTAAACAGAACGTTCAGAGTCCCGGGGATTAGGGCCTGGTCTAGAGTAAGCAGAACGTCCAGAGTCCCGGGGATTAGGGCCTGGTCCAGAGTAAGCAGAACGTTCAGAGTCCCGGGGATTAGGGCCTGGTCTAGAGTAAGCAGAACGTTCAGAGTCCCGGGGATTAGGGCCTGGTCCAGAGTAAGCAGAACGTTCAGAGTCCCGAGGATTAGGGCCTGGTCCAGAGTAAGCAGAACGTTCAGAGTCCCGGGGATTAGGGCCTGGTCTAGAGTAAGCAGAACGTCCAGAGTCCCGGGGATTAGGGCCTGGTCCAGAGTAAGAAGAACGTCCAGAGTCCCGGGGATTAGGGCCTGGTCTAGAGGAAGCAGAACGTCCAGAGTCCCGGGGATTAGGGCCTGGTCTAGAGTAAGCAGAACGTTCAGAGTCCCAGGGATTAGGGCCTGGTCTAGAGTAAGCAGAACGTTCAGAGTCCCGGGGATTAGGGTCTGGTCTAGAGTAAGCAGAACGTTCAGAGTCCCAGGGATTAGGGCCTGGTCTAGAGTAAACAGAACGTTCAGAGTCCCGGGGATTAGGGCCTGGTCTAGAGTAAGCAGAACGTTCAGAGTCCCGGGGATTAGGGTCTGGTCTAGAGTAAGCAGAACGTTCAGAGTCCCGAGGATTAGGGCCTGGTCCAGAGTAAGCAGAACGTCCAGAGTCCCGGGGATTAGGGCCTGGTCCAGAGTAAGCAGAACGTCCAGAGTCCCGGGGATTAGGGCCTGGTCTAGAGTAAACAGAACGTCCAGAGTCCCGGGGATTAGGGTCCAGAGTAAGCAGAACGTCCAGAGTTCCGGGGATTAGGGTCCAGAGTAAGCAGAACGTCCAGAGTCCCGGGGATTAGGGTCCAGAGTAAGCAGAACGTTCAGAGTCCCGGGGATTAGGGTCCAGAGTAAGCAGAACGTCCAGAGTCCCGGGGATTAGGGTCCAGAGTAAGCAGAACGTCCAGAGTCCCGGGGATTAGGGCCTGGTCCAGAGTAAACAGAACGTCCAGAGTCCCGGGGATTAGGGTCTGGTCCAGAGTAAGCAGAACGTCCAGAGTCCCGGGGATTAGGGCCTGGTCCAGAGTAAACAGAACGTCCAGAGTCCCGGGGATTAGGGCCTGGTCTAGAGTAAACAGAACGTCCAGAGTCCCGGGGATTAGGGTCTGGTCCAGAGTAAGCAGAACGTCCAGAGTCCCGGGGATTAGGGCCTGGTCCAGAGTAAGCAGAACGTCCAGAGTCCCGGGGATTAGGGTCTGGTCTAGAGTAAGCAGAACGTTCAGAGTCCCGGGGATTAGGGCCTGGTCTAGAGTAAGCAGAACGTCCAGAGTCCCGGGGATTAGGGCCTGGTCCAGAGTAAGCAGAACGTTCAGAGTCCCGGGGATTAGGGCCTGGTCTAGAGTAAGCAGAACGTTCAGAGTCCCGGGGATTAGGGCCTGGTCCAGAGTAAGCAGAACGTTCAGAGTCCCGAGGATTAGGGCCTGGTCCAGAGTAAGCAGAACGTTCAGAGTCCCGGGGATTAGGGCCTGGTCTAGAGTAAGCAGAACGTCCAGAGTCCCGGGGATTAGGGTCTAGAGTAAACAGAACGTCCAGAGTCCCGGGGATTAGGGCCTGGTCTAGAGGAAGCAGAACGTCCAGAGTCCCGGGGATTAGGGCCTGGTCCAGAGTAAGCAGAACGTCCAGAGTCCCGGGGATTAGGGCCTGGTCCAGAGTAAGCAGAACGTTCAGAGTCCCGGGGATTAGGGCCTGGTCCAGAGTAAGCAGAACGTCCAGAGTCCCGAGGATTAGGGCCTGGTCCAGAGTAAGCAGAACGTCCAGAGTCCCGGGGATTAGGGCCTGGTCCAGAGTAAACAGAACGTCCAGAGTCCCGGGGATTAGGGTCCAGAGTAAGCAGAACGTCCAGAGTCCCGGGGATTAGGGTCCAGAGTAAGCAGAACGTCCAGAGTCCCGGGGATTAGGGTCCAGAGTAAGCAGAACGTCCAGAGTCCCGGGGATTAGGGCCTGGTCCAGAGTAAGCAGAACGTCCAGAGTCCCGGGGATTAGGGTCTGGTCTAGAGTAAGCAGAACGTTCAGAGTCCCGGGGATTAGGGCCTGGTCTAGAGTAAGCAGAACGTCCAGAGTCCCGGGGATTAGGGCCTGGTCCAGAGTAAGCAGAACATTCAGAGTCCCGGGGATTAGGGCCTGGTCTAGAGTAAGCAGAACGTTCAGAGTCCCGGGGATTAGGGCCTGGTCCAGAGTAAGCAGAACGTTCAGAGTCCCGAGGATTAGGGCCTGGTCCAGAGTAAGCAGAACGTTCAGAGTCCCGGGGATTAGGGCCTGGTCTAGAGTAAGCAGAACGTCCAGAGTCCCGGGGATTAGGGCCTGGTCCAGAGTAAGAAGAACGTCCAGAGTCCCGGGGATTAGGGCCTGGTCTAGAGGAAGCAGAACGTCCAGAGTCCCGGGGATTAGGGCCTGGTCTAGAGTAAGCAGAACGTTCAGAGTCCCAGGGATTAGGGCCTGGTCTAGAGTAAACAGAACGTTCAGAGTCCCGGGGATTAGGGTCTGGTCTAGAGTAAGCAGAACGTTCAGAGTCCCAGGGATTAGGGCCTGGTCTAGAGTAAACAGAACGTTCAGAGTCCCGGGGATTAGGGCCTGGTCTAGAGTAAGCAGAACGTTCAGAGTCCCGGGGATTAGGGTCTGGTCTAGAGTAAGCAGAACGTTCAGAGTCCCGAGGATTAGGGCCTGGTCCAGAGTAAGCAGAACGTCCAGAGTCCCGGGGATTAGGGCATGGTCCAGATTAAGCAGAACGTCCAGAGTCCCGGGGATTAGGGCCTGGTCTAGAGTAAACAGAACGTCCAGAGTCCCGGGGATTAGGGTCCAGAGTAAGCAGAACGTCCAGAGTCCCGGGGATTAGGGTCCAGAGTAAGCAGAACGTCCAGAGTCCCGGGGATTAGGGTCCAGAGTAAGCAGAACGTTCAGAGTCCCGGGGATTAGGGTCCAGAGTAAGCAGAACGTCCAGAGTCCCGGGGATTAGGGTACAGAGTAAGCAGAACGTCCAGAGTCCCGGGGATTAGGGCCTGGTCCAGAGTAAACAGAACGTCCAGAGTCCCGGGGATTAGGGTCTGGTCCAGAGTAAGCAGAACGTCCAGAGTCCCGGGGATTAGGGCCTGGTCCAGAGTAAGCAGAACGTCCAGAGTCCCGGGGATTAGGGCCTGGTCTAGAGTAAACAGAACGTCCAGAGTCCCGGGGATTAGGGTCTGGTCCAGAGTAAGCAGAACGTCCAGAGTCCCGGGGATTAGGGCCTGGTCCAGAGTAAGCAGAACGTCCAGAGTCCCGGGGATTAGGGTCTGGTCTAGAGTAAGCAGAACGTTCAGAGTCCTGGGGATTAGGGCCTGGTCTAGAGTAAGCAGAACGTCCAGAGTCCCGGGGATTAGGGCCTGGTCCAGAGTAAGCAGAACGTTCAGAGTCCCGGGGATTAGGGCCTGGTCTAGAGTAAGCAGAACGTTCAGAGTCCCGGGGATTAGGGCCTGGTCCAGAGTAAGCAGAACGTTCAGAGTCCCGAGGATTAGGGCCTGGTCCAGAGTAAGCAGAACGTTCAGAGTCCCGGGGATTAGGGCCTGGTCTAGAGTAAGCAGAACGTCCAGAGTCCCGGGGATTAGGGCCTGGTCCAGAGTAAGAAGAACGTCCAGAGTCCCGGGGATTAGGGCCTGGTCTAGAGGAAGCAGAACGTCCAGAGTCCCGGGGATTAGGGCCTGGTCTAGAGTAAGCAGAACGTTCAGAGTCCCGGGGATTAGGGCCTGGTCTAGAGTAAACAGAACGTTCAGAGTCCCGGGGATTAGGGCCTGGTCTAGAGTAAGCAGAACGTTCAGAGTCCCGGGGATTAGGGTCTGGTCTAGAGTAAGCAGAACGTTCAGAGTCCCGGGGATTAGGGCCTGGTCCAGAGTAAGCAGAACGTTCAGAGTCCCGGGGATTAGGGCATGGTCCAGAGTAAGCAGAACGTTCAGAGTCCCGGGGATTAGGGTCTTGAGTAAGCAGAACGTCCAGAGTCCCGGGGATTAGGGCCTGGTCTAGAGTAAGCAGAACGTTCAGAGTCCCGGGGATTAGGGCCTGGTCCAGAGTAAGCAGAACGTCCAGAGTCCCGGGAATTAGGGTCTGGTCCAGAGTAAGCAGAACGTTCAGAGTCCCGGGGATTAGGGCCTGGTCTAGAGTAAGAAGAACGTCCAGAGTCCCGGGGATTAGGGCCTGGTCCAGAGTAAGCAGAACGTCCAGAGTCCCGGGGATTAGGGCCTGGTCCAGAGTAAGCAGAACGTCCAGAGTCCCGGGGATTAGGGCCTGGTCCAGAGTAAGCAGAACGTCCAGAGTCCCGGGGATTAGGGTCTGGTCCAGAGTAAGCAGAACGTTCAGAGTCCCGGGGATTAGGGTCTGGTCCAGAGTAAGCAGAACGTTCAGAGTCCCGGGGATTAGGGTCTGGTCCAGAGTAAACAGAACATCCAGAGTCCCGAGGATTAGGGCCTGGTCCAGAGTAAGCAGAACGTCCAGAGTCCCGGGGATTAGGGCCTGGTCCAGAGTAAGCAGAACGTCCAGAGTCCCGGGGATTAGAGCCTGGTCTAGAGTAAACAGAACGTCCAGAGTCCCGGGGATTAGGGTCCAGAGTAAGCAGAACGTCCAGAGTCCCGGGGATTAGGGTCCAGAGTAAGCAGAACGTCCAGAGTCCCGGGGATTAGGGTCCAGAGTAAGCAGAACGTTCAGAGTCCCGGGGATTAGGGTCCAGAGTAAGCAGAACGTCCAGAGTCCCGGGGATTAGGGTCCAGAGTAAGCAGAACGTCCAGAGTCCCGGGGATTAGGGCCTGGTCCAGAGTAAACAGAACGTCCAGAGTCCCGGGGATTAGGGTCTGGTCCAGAGTAAGCAGAACGTCCAGAGTCCCGGGGATTAGGGCCTGGTCCAGAGTAAGCAGAACGTCCAGAGTCCCGGGGATTAGGGCCTGGTCTAGAGTAAACAGAACGTCCAGAGTCCGGGGATTAGGGTCTGGTCTAGAGTAAGCAGAACGTTCAGAGTCCCGGGGATTAGGGCCTGGTCCAGAGTAAGCAGAACGTTCAGAGTCCCGGGGATTAGGGCCTGGTCCAGAGTAAGCAGAACGTTCAGAGTCCCGGGGATTAGGGTCTTGAGTAAGCAGAACGTCCAGAGTCCCGGGGATTAGGGCCTGGTCTAGAGTAAGCAGAACGTTCAGAGTCCCGGGGATTAGGGCCTGGTCCAGAGTAAGCAGAACGTCCAGAGTCCCGGGAATTAGGGTCTGGTCCAGAGTAAGCAGAACGTTCAGAGTCCCGGGGATTAGGGCCTGGTCCAGAGTAAGCAGAACGTTCAGAGTCCCGGGGATTAGGGCCTGGTCCAGAGTAAACAGAACGTCCAGAGTCCCGGGGATTAGGGCCTGGTCTATAGTAAGAAGAACGTCCAGAGTCCCGGGGATTAGGGCCTGGTCCAGAGTAAGCAGAACGTCCAGAGTCCCGGGGCTTAGGGCCTGGTCCAGAGTAAGCAGAACGTCCAGAGTCCCGGGGATTAGGGCCTGGTCCAGAGTAAGCAGAACGTCCAGAGTCCCGGGGATTAGGGCCTGGTCTATAGTAAGAAGAACGTCCAGAGTCCCGGGGATTAGGGTCTGGTCCAGAGTAAGCAGAACGTTCAGAGTCCCGGGGATTAGGGTCTGGTCCAGAGTAAACAGAACATCCAGAGTCCCGGGGATTAGGGTCTAGAGTAAACAGAACGTCCAGAGTCCTGGGGATTAGGGCCTGGTCCAGAGTAAGCAGAACGTCCAGAGTCCCGGGGATTAGGGCCTGGTCCAGAGTAAGCAGAACGTCCAGAGTCCCGGGGATTAGGGCCTGGTCCAGAGTAAGCAGAACGTTCAGAGTCCCGGGGATTAGGGTCTGGTCCAGAGTAAGCAGAATGTTCAGAGTCCCGGGGATTAGGGCCTTGTCCAGAGTAAGCAGAACGTTCAGAGTCCCGGGGATTAGGGCCTGGTCCAGAGTAAGAAGAACGTTCAGAAGTGTCGACTCGTTGAAAGTATCCATTTTTGTTCTGATTTCCAGAACCTGTTTTTGGTCTGAGGAAATTATGTCAGAGAAACGATGGTACAAACAAAATTAGTTACCTTAAACATTTTTTTTAAATATCGGAATTCACTGCAGTGCCATCTTCAATGGTGGAGGTTGAAAGAGGTGGGATAATGAGAGGCAGAGAGAGAGTGAGAGGTAGAGGACTAGGAAGAGAGCGAGGTAGAGAGAGAGAGAGAGAGAGAGAGAGCATGCTTTGGCAATGTAAACATGTGTTTCCCATGCCAATAAAGCCCTGTGAATTGTATTGGGAGAAAGGGATATGTACAGAGAGGGAGAAAGAGGTAGAGAGGAAGAGAGGAAGAGAGGTAGAGGTAGAAAGAGGGATAGAGGGAGAGGTAGAGAGAGAGGGATATGGAGAAAGAGAGGGATAGGGAGAGAGGCATAGGGAAAGGTAGAGCTAAGAGAGAGTTGGAGAGAGAGAGGGCGAGGTTGAGAGAGAGAGATTGAGTGGTAGAGAGACAGAGACCTCCTCTCCTCTCCTCCTCCTCTCTTCCTCCTCCGTCTCCTCTCCTCCTCCTCCTCCTCTCTTCCTCCTCTGTCTCCTCTCCTCCTCCTCCTCTCTTCCTCCTCCATCTCCTCTCCTCCTCCTCTCCTCTCCTCCTCTCCTCCTCCTCCTCTCCTCCTCCTCCTCTCTTCCTCCTCCGTCTCTTCTCCTCCTCCTCCTCCTCTCCTCCTCCTCCTCTCCTCCTCCTCCTCCTCTCCTCCTCCTCCTCCTCTCTTCCTCCTCCGTCTCCTCTCCTCCTCCTCTCCTCCTCCTCCTCTCCTCTCCTCCACTCTCCTCCTCTCCTCCTCCTCTTCTCCTCCTCCTCTCTTCCTCCTCCATCTCCCTCTCCTCCTCCTCCTCTCTTCCTCCTCCGTCTCCTCTCCTCCTCCTCCTCTCCTCTCCTCCACTCTCCTCCCTCTCCTCCTCCTCTTCTCCTCCTCCTCTCTTCCTCCTCTGTCTCCTCCTCTGTCTCCTCCGTCTCCTCCTCCTCCTCCTCTCTTCCTCCTCTCCTCCCCTCCTCTCCTCCTCCGTCTCCTCTCCTCCTCCTCCTCTCTTCCTCCTCCGTCTCCTCTCCTCCTCCTCCTCTCTTCCTCCTCCGTCTCCTCTCCTCCTCCTCCTCTCCTCTTCTCCTCCTCCTCTCTTCCTCCTCCATCTCCTCCTCCTCTCCTCCTCCTCCTCTCCTCCTCCTCCTCCTCTCCTCTCCCTCTCCTCTCCTCTCCTCCTCTCTTCCTCCTCCTCCTCCTCTCCTCCTCCTCCTCCGTCTCCTCTCCTCCATCTCCTCTCCTCCTCCTCCTCCTCTCCTCCTCCATCTCCTCCTCTCCTCTCCTCTCCTCCTCTCAGTCTCCTCTCCTCTCCTCCTCTCAGTCTCCTCTCCTCCTCCTCCTCCGTCTCCTCTCCTCCTACTCCTCTCCTCCTCCTCCTCTCCTCTCCTCCTCTCCTCCTCCTCCTCCTCTCCTCCTCCTCCTCCGTCTCCTCTCCTCCATCTCCTCTCCTCTCTTCCTCCTCCTCCTCTCCTCCATCTCCTCCTCTCCTCTACTCCTCTCAGTCTCCTCTCCTCCTCCTCCTCCGTCTCCTCTCCTCCTCCACCTCTCCTCTCTCCTCCAGTTTTCTAGTGTTTGTTCTTGGGGGGATGCCATTCATTGAATACACGACTGAACACAGAACAGATCACATGCAGTATGCGTGTGTGTGTGTGTGTGTGTGTGTGTGTGTGTGTGTGTGTGTGTGTGTGTGTGTGTGTGTGTGTGTGTGTGTGTGTGTGTGTGTGTGTCTCTGCATAGAAGAGCCTCCCTCCCTCTGTTTCCTCTCCTTTAATGGACAAAACTTGTCCTCGTTCGTTTAACATAAGTCAAATACACTGTTTTTATCTCAGACTGTGCACACACACACACACACACACACACACACACAAACACACACAACGATGTAGAACATAACAGAACAGAAAGGCTCGTTTCTGGTCGGCTGCAGCCAGAAGTTGAATAATTAACACGTCTGTAGCCTCGGTCCTGTTATAACGGTAGTCCTAGTTCTGATAGAACCCATGGGTGATTAGCTGCCCCGGTCCTGTTACAACGGTAGTCCTAGTTCTGATAGAACCCATGGGTGATTAGCTGCCCCGGTCCTGTTACAACGGTAGTCCTAGTTCTGATAGAACCCGTGGGTGATTAGCAGCCTCGGTCCTGTTACAACGGTAGTCCTAGTTCTGATAGAACCCGTGGGTGATTAACTTCCTCGGTCCTGTTACAACGGTAGTTCTAGTTCTGATAGAACCCGTGGGTGATTAGCTGCCTCGGTCCTGTTACAACGGTA
Organism: Salmo salar; assembly: GCF_905237065.1. Classification (NCBI taxonomy): domain Eukaryota; kingdom Metazoa; phylum Chordata; class Actinopteri; order Salmoniformes; family Salmonidae; genus Salmo; species Salmo salar. The sequence continues at coordinate 111,305,104 of NC_059452.1, forward strand.
GTCCTAGTTCTGATAGAACCCGTGGGTTCCAAATTGGACGTCTGTCCATGTCCCGAGGAGGTCGAGAGATGCCTTTAAAAACCCACCACTAGGGCTCTATTACCGTCCAGTAGGCTTGGGTGTTGCTAGGGCGTTGTGGACGAGGGTGGACAAATGGGCCTAAACTGTGAGCTCTGGCTCTGAGTGTTGCATGTTCAACCCCTTAAAGGGATACAAACCCTTAAAGGGAGACAGACCCTTAAAGGGGGACAGACCCTTAAACGGGGACAGACCCTTAAACGGGGACAGACCCTTAAAGGGAGACAGACCCTTAAAGGGAGACAGACCCTTAAAGGGAGACAGACCCTTAAAGGGATACAGACCCTTAAAGGGATACAGACCCTTAAAGGGGGACAGACCCTTAAACGGGGACAGACCCTTAAAGGGAGACAGACCCTTAAAGGGAGACAGACCCTTAAAGGGATACAGACCCTTAAAGGGATACAGACCCTTAAAGGGAGACAGACCCTTAAAGGGATACAGACCCTTAAAGGGATACAGACCCTTAAAGGGGGACAGACCCTTAAACGGGGACAGACCCTTAAAGGGAGACAGACCCTTAAAGGGAGACAGACCCTTAAAGGGATACAGACCCTTAAAGGGATACAGACCCTTAAAGGGAGACAGACCCTTAAAGGGAGACAGACCCTTAAAGGGATACAAACCCTTAAAGGGATACTACAGGATTTTGGTAATGTATCCTTTTACATAAAACTTGCTCCCCCTCTCCCAATACAGGTGTAACTATTGGACTATAAATGAGACCTTCCTGTATTATACTGATGCTAACGTGTTCATTCTGTTCTACTGGACCATTATGTTGCTATTGCTATCTGTCACGCCCTGACCTGAGAGAGACGGTTTATTTCTCTATTTTGTTAGGTCAGGGTGTGGGGTGGGCAGTCTATGTGGTAAATTTCTATGTTCCATTCTATGTTTTGTATTTCTTTGTGTTGAGCCGAGTATGGTTCCTAATCAGAGGCAGCTGTCTATCGTTGTCTCTGATTGGGAACCATACTTAGGCAGCCCTTTTCCCTCCACCTTTCAGTGATCTTGTTTTTTGTTACAGCTCAGTGTTAGCCTGCAGAACGTAACGTTCGTTTTCCGTTATTTATTGTTTTGTTTTAGTGTTAAATAAAGATAATCATTAGCACTTACCCACGCTGCACCTTGGTCTACTCCCCTTTAACGACGAGCGGCACATTATCTGTTAATAGTTGTCGCTGTTTGTGTCGTTGTCCAGAAGGAACCTGCAGTCAGCATTTCATTGGGACAATGTATACCATGTGTTATCCCGTACATACGACTAATAAAACTTAAACTTTTGAAACATATTTTCCTTAACCTTAACACCAAACCTTAACTCTAACCCTAAACCAAACTTTAACCTTTACCTTAACCAGTCAGAATGAATGCCTAAACTTAACCCGTCGAGTTTTGAAGTTTATCCCCGACTCTGGAGAAACGTTGAATACCGAAGTGAGGCTGTGATATCTTGTTGAGACTCTATGCCATTCTGGCTCAGACAAGTCCACTTGCTTACTTACACCTGGTGGGTGTCTGCTGTATGCAGTTCTGGACCTGATTCGACCCTGGTGGGTGTCTGCTCTATGCCGTTCTGGACCTGATTCGACCCTGGTGGGTGTCTGCTCTATGCAGTTCTGGACCTGATTCGACCCTGGTGGGTGTCTGCTCTATGCAGTTCTGGACCTGATTCGACCCTGGTGGGTGTCTGCTCTATGCAGTTCTGGACCTGATTCGACCCTGGTGGGTGTCTGCTGTATGCAGTTCTGGACCTGATTCGACCCTGGTGGGTGTCTGCTCTATGCAGTTCTGGACCTGATACGACCCTGGTGGGTGTCTGCTCTATGCAGTTCTGGACCTGATTCGACCCTGGTGGGTGTCTGCTCTATGCCGTTCTGGACCTGATTACGACACAGTTCACCCTGTTTCACGTTGCTGGGTGTCTGTTCTCAACATCTCAAACTGGGTGTTCTTTTATTTCTGATCCAGAACACGATGGGTTAACAGGACACACAACACGATGGGTTAACAGGACACACAACACGATGGGTTAACAGGACACACAACAACACGATGGGTTAACAGGACACACAACAACACGATGGGTTAACAGGACACACAACACGATGGGTTAACAGGACACACAACACGATGGGTTAACAGGACACACAACACGATGGGTTAGCAGGACACACAACACGATGGGTTAACAGGACACACAACACGATGGGTTAATAGGACACACAACACGATGGGTTAACAGGACACACAACACGATGGGTTAACAGGACACACAACACGATGGGTTAACAGGACACACAACAACACGATGGGTTAACAGGACACACAACACGATGGGTTAACAGGACACACAACACGATGGGTTAACAGGACACACAACACGATGGGTTAACAGGACACACAACACGATGGGTTAATAGGACACACAACACGATGGGTTAACAGGACACACAACACGATGGGTTAACAGGACACACAACACGATGGGTTAACAGGACACACAACACGATGGGTTAACAGGACACACAACACGATGGGTTAACAGGACACACAACACGATGGGTTAACAGGACACACAACACGATGGGTTGCTTCACCGTAGGGATGGTGCCACCACCATGCTTCACCGTAGGGATGGTGCCACCACCATCCCCCTCTTCAAAGGAGGTGACACTCTTGACCCAAATTGCTACAGACCTATATCCATCCTACCCTGCCTTTCTAAGGTCTTCGAAAGCCAAGTCAACAAACAGATTACCGACCATTTCGAATCCCACCGCACCCTCTCCGCTATGCAATCTGGTTTCAGAGCTGGTCATGGGTGCACCTCAGCCACGCTCAAGGTCCTAAACGACATTGTAACCGCCATCGATAAGAAACAATACTGTGCTGCCGTATTCATTGACCTGGCCAAAGCTTTTGACTCTGTTAATCACCACATCCTCATCGGCAGACTCAGTAGCCTTGGTTTCTCAAACGATTGCGTCGCCTGGTTCACCAACTACTTCTCTGACAGAGTTCAGTGTGTCAAATCGGAGGGCCTACTGTCTGGACCTCTGGCAGTCTCTATGGGGTACCACAGGGTTCAATTCTTGGGCCAACTCTTTTCTCTGTATACAAAAATGATGTCGCTCTTGCTGCTGGTGAATCTCTGATCCACCTCTACGCAGCAGACACCATTCTGTACACTTCTGGCCCTTCTTTGGACACTGTGTTAACAACCCTCCAGACGAGCTTCAATGCCATACAACTCTCCTTCCGTGGTCTCCAACTGCTCCTAAACACAAGTAAAACTAAATGCATGCTCTTCAACCGATCGCTGCCTGCACCTGCCCGCCTGTCCAGCATCACTTCTCTGGACGGTTCTAACTTAGAATTTGTGGACAACTACAAATACCTAGGTGTCTGGTTAGACTGTAAACTCTCCTTCCAGACTCACATCAATCATCTCCAATCCAAAGTGAAATCTCGAATTGGCTTCCCTATTTCGCAACAAAGCATCCTTCACTCATGCTGCCAAACATACCCTCGTAAAACTGACCATCCTACCAATCCTCGACTTCGGCGATGTCATTTACAAAATAGCTTCCAATACCCTACTCAACAAGCTGGATGCAGTCTATCACAGTGCCATCCGTTTTGTCACCAAAGCCCCATATACTACCCACCACTGCGACCTGTACGCTCTCGTTGGCTGGCCTTCGGCTTCATAATCGTCGCCAAACACATTGGCTCCAGGTCATCTACAAGACCCTGCCAGGTAAAGTCCCCCCTTATCTCCGCTCACTGGTCACCATAGCAGCACCCACCTGTAGCACGCGCTCCAGCAGGTATATCTCTCTGGTCACCCCTAAGCCAACTCCTCCTTTGGTCGTCTCTCCTTCCAGTTCTCTGCTGCCAATGACTGGAACGAACTACAAAAATCTCTGAAACTGGAAACACTTATCTCCCTCACTAGCTTTAAGCACCAGCTGTCAGAGCAGCTCCCAGATCACTGCACCTGTACATAGCCCATCTATAATTTAGCCCAAACTACTACCCCTACTGTATTTATTTATTTTATTTATTTTGCTCCTTTGCACCATATTATTTATATTTTATCTCTGAACTTTCTTCAAACTACAAATCTACCATTCCAGTGTTTTTCTTGCTATATTGTATTTACTTTGCCACCATGGCCTATTTATTGCCTTTACCTCCCTTATCTCACCTCATTTGCTCACATTGTATATAGACTTATTTTTCTACTGTATTATTGACTGTATGTTTGTTTTACTCCATGTGTAACTCTGTGTTGTTGTATGTTGTCGAACTGCTTTGCTTTATCTTGGCCAGGTCGCAATTGTAAATGAGAACTTGTTCTCAACTTGCCTACCTGGTTAAATAAAGGTGAAATAAATAAAATAAATAAAAATGCTTGACCGTAGGGATGGTGCCAGGTTTCCTCCAGACGTGACGCTTGGCATTCAGGCCAAAGAGTTCAATATTGGTTTCATCAGACCAGAAAATCTTGTTTCTCATGGTCTGAGAGTCTTTAGGTGCCTTTTGGAAAAATCCAAGCAGTCTGTCATGTATATTCCGTCTGGTCACTCTACCATAAAGGCCTCATTGGTGGAGTGCTGCAGAGATGGTTGTCCTTCTGGAAGGTTCTCCCATCTCCACAGAGGAACTCTGGAGCTCTGTCAGAGTGACCATCGGGTTCTTGGTCACCTCCCTGACCAAGGCCCTTCTCCCCAGATTGGCCGGGCAGCCAGCTCTAGGAAGAGTCTTGGTGGTTCCAAACTTCTTCCATTTCAGATTGATGGAGGCCACCGTGTTCTTGGGGACCTTCAATGCTGCAGAAATGTTTTGGTTCCCTTCCCCAGATCTGTGCCTCGACACAATCCTGTCTCAGAGCTCTACGGACAATTCCTTTGACCTCAGGGCTTGGTTTTTGCTCTGACATGCACTGTCAACTGTGGGACCTTATATAGACAGGTGTGTGCCTTTCCAAATCATGTCCAATCAATAGAATTTACCACAGGTGGACTCCAATCAAGATGTAGAAACATCTCAAGGACGATAAATGGAAACAGGATGCACCTGAAATCAATTTCTAGTCTCACAGCAAAGGGTCTGAATACTTACGTAAATAAGGTATTTCAGTTTTTGATTTTGAATACATTTCTAAAAACCTGTTTTTGCTTTGTCATTATGGGGTATTGTGTGTAGATTGAGGAGGGGGGAAATATGTAATTAATTTTAGAATAAGGCTGTAACAAAATGTAACAAAATGTGGAAAACTTTCCGAATGTACTGTCTATGAGTGGATGTCTTGTGATGAATACAGATCTAGAATGTCTAGAATGGAGGATCTATGTTATATCAGTGGGAGGTCTTGTGATGAATACAGATCTATAATGTCTAGAATGGAGGATCTATGTAATATCAGTGGAGGTCTTGTGATGAATACAGATCTAGAATGTCTAGAATGGAGGATCTATGTGATATCAGTGGGAGGTCTTGTGATGAATACAGATCTATAATGTCTAGAATGGAGGATCTATGTTATATCAGTGGAGGTCTTGTGATGAATACAGATCTATAATGTCTAGAATGGAGGATCTATGTTATATCAGTGGAGGTCTTGTGATGAATACAGATCTATAATGTCTAGAATGGAGGATCTATGTTATATCAGTGGAGGTCTTGTGATGAATACAGATCTATAATGTCTAGAATGGAGGATCTATGTTATATCAGTGAGAGGTCTTGTGATGAATACAGATCTAGAATGTCTAGAATGGAGGATCTATGTTATATCAGTGGAGGTCTTGTGATGAATACAGAACTATAATGTCTAGAATGGAGGATCTATGTTATATCAGTGGAGGTCTTGTGATGAATACAGATCTATAATGTCTAGAATGGAGGATCTATGTTATATCAGTGGAGGTCTTGTAGCTGTGCTTGGTGTCTGTGGTATGAGACAGCCACAATACTGTGATCCCAGCAGGAGAATGTAGTCCACAGTGACTCCTTCCCTCCTCCTCCTCCTCCTCACCATGGCCCATAATGCATTGCGGTGGCTGTAGAGGCTCCTGCCCTCAGGCCTCTCTGACCCCTTTTTGTGAGGCCTCCTGATGGATGCTGCTACCGTGTGTGTGTGTTTTTGTGTGTTTTTGTGTGTGTGTGTGTGTGTGTGTGTGTGTGTAGAGATCACAGTGTTGTTTTGGTTGTTTGTGTGTAGAGATAGTTGTGTGTTCACAGTGTTGTGTGTTTCTGTCTGTGTGTTTCTGTGTGTGTGTGTGTGTGTGTGTGTGTGTGTGTGTGTGTGTAGAGAGATAACAGAGACAGCGTGGCGTCGTGTCATATTTGCGTGCCCCTCTCTGCCACATTAGCGTGTGTGACATCGTAAGCGTGTGACGAGGACCACTTCAAAAATAGAAACATAAACAGATTTTATAAATAGAATCGTTAGCCTCGGGATGTGGTCCAGATGCAGTGGATCTATTGTTCCTTCGCTCTGTGGAGATTCATACAATTTGACCATCATTTTAATCGGCGTTACTATCTACTATTTGTCAACATTCATTGACGCATTAATACCAGGCTACATAGTCATTAATAATAGCATTAATACCAGGCTACATAGTCATTAATAACAGCATTGATAGTAGGCTTCATAGTCATTAATAACAGTGTTGATACCAGGCTACATAGTCATTAATAACAGTATTGATATCAGGCTACATAGTCATTAATAACAGCATTAATACCAGGCTTCATAGTCATTAATAACAGCATTAATACCAGGCTTCATAGTCATCAATAACAGCATTAATAACAGGCTTCATAGTCATTAATAACAGCATTAATACCAGGCTTCATAGTCACTAATAACAGCATTAATACTAGGCTTCATAGTCATTAATAACAGCATTAATACCAGGCTTCATAGTCATTAATAACAGCATTAATACCAGCCTTCATAGTCAATAATAACAGCATTAATACCAGGCTTCATAGTCAATAATAACAGCATTAATACCAGGCTTCATAGTCATTAATAACAGCATTGATACCAGGCTTCATAGTCATTAATAACAGCATTAATACCAGGCTTCATAGTCAATAATAACAGCATTGATAGTAGGCTTCATAGTCATTAATAACAGTGTTGATACCAGGCTTCATAGTCATTAATAACAGCATTAATACCAGGCTTCATAGTCATTAATAACAGCATTGATACCAGGCTTCATAGTCATTAATAACAGCATTAATACCAGGCTTCATAGTCATTAATAACAGCATTAATACCAGGCTTCATAGTCATTAATAACAGCATTAATACCAGGCTTCATAGTCATTAATAACAGCATTAATACTAGGCTTCATAGTCATTAATAACAGCATTAATACCAGGCTTCATAGTCATTAATAACAGCATTAATACCAGGCTTCATAGTCAATAATAACAGCATTGATACCAGGCTTCATAGTCATTAATAACAGCATTGATACCAGGCTTCATAGTCATTAATAACAGCATTAATACCAGGCTTCATAGTCATTAATAACAGCATTGATACCAGGCTTCATAGTCATTAATAACAGCATTAATACCAGGCTTCATAGTCATTAATAACAGTATTGATACCAGGCTTCATAGTCATTAATAACAGCATTGATACCAGGCTTCATAGTCATTAATAACAGTATTGATACCAGGCTTCATAGTCATTAATAACAGTATTGATATCAGGCTACATAGTCATTAATAACCACATTAATACCAGGCTTCATAGTCATTAATAACAGCATTAATACCAGGCTTCATAGTCATTAATAACAGCATTAATACCAGGCTTCATAGTCATTAATAACAGTATTGATATCAGGCTTCATAATCATTAATAACAGCATTGATACCAGGCTTCATAGTCATTAATAACAGTATTGATACCAGGCTTCATAGTCATTAATAACAGCATTAATACCAGGCTTCATAGTCATTAAAAACAGTGAAATTCAATGAATTCAGCATTGCTGAGAGTAGAATGAAATGAATGCAGCGTGACTGAGAGTAGAATGAAATGAATGCAGCATTAGAGAGAGTAGAATGAAATTAATGCATCATTACTGAGAGTAGAATGAAATGAATGCATCATTACTGAGAGTAGAATGAAATGAATGCAGCATTACTGAGAGTAGAATGAAATGAATTCCTCATTACTGAGAGTAGAATGAAATGAATGCATCATTACTGAGAGTAGAATGAAATGAATGCATCATTACTGAGAGTAGAATGAAATGAATGCAGCATTACTGAGAGTAGAATGAAATGAATTCCTCATTACTGAGAGTAGAATGAAATGAATCCATCATTACTGAGAGTAGAATGAAATGAATTCCTCATTACTGAGAGTAGAATGAAATGAATAAATCATTACTGAGAGTAGAATGAAATGAATGCATCATTACTGAGAGTAGAATGAAATGAATGCATCATTACTGAGAGTAGAATGAAATGAATGCATCATTACTGAGAGTAGAATGAAATGAATGCATCATTACTGAGAGTAGAATGAAATGAATGCATCATTACTGAGAGTAGAGTAAAGTAGAAATGAATGCAGCTGCAACAAACACTGGTTGAGGCGTATTTATAAAACCCTCTTAGGCCTCACTCTCCCCCCTATCTGAGATTTCTACTGCAGCCCTCATCCTCCACATACAACACCCGTTCTGCCAGTCACATTCTGTTAAAGGTCCCCAAAGCGAACACATCCCTGGGTCGCTCCTCTTTTCAGTTCGCTGCAGCTAGCGACTGGAACGAGCTGCAACAAACACTCAAGCTGGACAGTTTTATCTCAATCTCTTCATTCAAAGACTCAATCATGGACACTCTTACTGACAGTTGTGGCTGCTTTGTGTGATGTATTGTTGTCTCTACCTTCTTGACCTTTGTGCTGTTGTCTGTGCCTAATAATGTTTGTACCATGTTGTGTTGCTACCATGTTGTTGTCATGTTGTGTTGCTACCATGTTGTTGTCATGTTGTGATGCTACCATGCTGTGTTGTCATGTTGTGTTGCTACCATGCTGTGTTGTCATGTTGTGTTGCTACCATGGTGTGTTGTCATGTGTTGCTACCATGCTGTGTTGTCATGTTGTGTTTCTACCATGCTGTGTTGTCATGTTGTGTTGCTACCATGCTGTGTTGTCATGTTGTGTTTCTACCATGCTGTGTTGTCATGTGTTTCTACCATGCTGTGTTGTCATGTTGTGTTTCTACCATGCTGTGTTGTCATGTGTTGCTACCATGCTGTGTTGTCATGTTGTGTTGCTGCCATGCTGTGTTGTCATGTTGTGTTTCTACCATGCTGTTGTCATGTTGTGTTTCTCCCATTTTATTGTCATGTTGTGTTGCTGCCATGTTGTTGTCATGTTGTGATGCTACCATGTTGTTGTCATGTTGTGTTGCTACCATGTTGTTGTCATATTGTGTTGCTACCATGTTGTTGTCATGTTGTGTTGCTGCCATGTTGTTGTTATGTTGTGTTGCTGCCATGTTGTTGTCATGTTGTGTTGCTGCCATGTTGTTGTCATGTTGTGTTGCTGCCATGTTGTTGTCATGTGTTGCTGCCATGTTGTTGTCATGTGTTGCTGCCATGTTGTTGTCATGTGTTGCTGCCATGTTGTTGTCATATGTGTTGCTACCATGTTGTTGTCATGTTGTGTTGCTGCCATGTTGTTGTCATGTGTTGCTACCATGTTGTTGTCATGTGTTGCTGCCATGCTGTTGTCATGTGTTGCTGCCATGTTGTTGTTATGTTGTGTTGCTGCCATGCTGTTGTCATGTGTTGCTACCATGTTGTTGTCATGTGTTGCTGCCATGTTGTTGTTATGTTGTGTTGCTACCATGCTGTTGTCATGTTGTGTTTCTACCATGTTGTTGTCATGTGTTGCTGCCATGTTGTTGTCATGTTGTGTTGCTACCATGTTGTTGTTATGTTGTGTTGCTACCATGTTGTTGTCATGTGTTGCTGCCATGCTGTTGTCTTAGGTCTCTTAATGTCGTGTCGTGATGTGTGTTGTTGTCCTATATTTGTATTTATTTATTTATTTGTTGAATTCCAGCCCCCGTCCCCGCAGGAGACCTTTTGCCTTTTTGGTAGGCCGTCATTGTAAATAATAATTTGTTCTTAACTGACCTGCCTAGTTAAATGAATAAATAAAATAACAATAAAATATAATTACAGGAAGCAGGATGAGGTAGCCACAGGACACTGGTCTAAGGTCAGATTTAGCATTCACAGCGTTACGGCGTGAAGGACGATGTACTGATCCTAGATGATGTGTTGTGTTCTGGTTGCCATGACGTTACCCTGCCAGCCAGACAGTGGATGAGGTGTTGTGATCTGGTTGCCATGACGTTACCCTGCCAGCCAGACAGTGGATGATGTGTTGTGTTCTGGTTGCCATGACGTTACCCTGCCAGCCAGGCAGTGGATGAGGTGTTGTGATCTGGTTGCCATGACGTTACCCTGCCAGCCAGACAGTGGATGAGGTGTTGTGATCTGGTTGTCATGACATTATCCTGCCAGCCAGACAGTGGATGAGGTGTTGTGTTCTGGTTGTCATGACGTTACCCTGCCAGCCAGGCAGTGGATGAGGTGTTGTGTTCTGGTTGCCATGACATTATCCTGCCAGCCAGACAGTGGATGAGGTGTTGTGTTGTGGTTGCCATGACATTACCCTGCCAGCCAGACAGTGGATGAGGTGTTGTGTTCTGGTTGCCATGACATTATCCTGCCAGCCAGACAGTGGATGAGGTGTTGTGTTGTGGTTGCCATGACATTACCCTGCCAGCCAGACAGTGGATGAGGTGTTGTGTTCTGGTTGCCATGACATTACCCTGCCAGCCAGGCAGTGGATGAGGTGTTGTGTTCTGGTTGCCATGACAACATTACCCTGCCAGCCAGGCAGTGGATGAGGTGAGTTGTAGTTTCTTTGTAGTTTTAGTACTGTTTTATTCACATAGGAACCATGGCAATGTGTTTTTTTTTAGGACTACATCTCCCATATGCAATACAATATACTGGTGGAAAAAGCGCAATGGGAATCAAATCTAAAACCGATTTAGTTTTGTGTATTTTTAATTATATTATTAAGTGAATTCAGGCCTTGCCTGACGACTCCAACTGAATTCTTCCTCCGCTCTACCGTTCGTTCACTAGATACTTCAGTCTGAGACGCGGCCGTCGTTTTGAAGCCGTTTTGACGCGACGTCACAATGAGGGGGTGTTGGTTGTACAAAACAAAGTCATCATCTCTAACCAATCAGAGTATCACACACCGGCTTTCTGGGACCAATCAGATTGTCTAGAATGGATTTCCATTTTAAAAACCAAAAACAGGGGGTCTGGGATGTACTCCGATTCAGACTCGTGTTCTGTGGACGTGGCGGAGCGTTTGGCCGGTGCAAGGAGTTTGGATAGCCATGCAGATTCAAGACAGGATTCAATCCAAATCCTCTCTATAGTGGGGTAGATATTTAAAAGGTCATTTCTAATTGAGTCGAAACAACGGGGGAAACCGTTGAGCGTGAAAAACAAAGCAGCGATGCAGTTCTTGACACAAACCCGGTGCACCTGGCACCCACTACCATACCCCCCGTTCAAAGACACTTCAATCTTTTGTCTTGTCCCTCTGAATGGCCTCTGAACGGCACACACACACGATCCATGTCTCAAATCCTTCTTTAACCCGTCTGTCTCCTCTTCATCTACACTGATTTAAGTGGATTTAACAGGTGAAGTCAATAAGGGATCGTATCTTTCACCTGGATTCACCTGGTCAGTTTATGTCCTGGGTTTTATTGTGACACAACAGATAGTGATGTGCGAAAAGACAGACAGACAGACAGACAGACAGACAGACAGACAGACAGACAGACAGAGACAGACAGACAGGTATAAGAGACAGACAGACAGACTTAGGACAGACAGACAGACAGGACAGACAGGACAGACAGACAGACAGACAGACAGAGACAGACAGACAGACAGACAGACAGACAGACAGACAGACAGACAGACAGACAGACAGACAGACAGACAGACAGACAGACAGACAGACAGACAGACAGACAGACAGTGTAGAGACAGACAGACAGACAGACAGACAGACAGGTATAACAGACAGACAGACAGACAGGTATAAGAGACAGACAGACAGACAGACAGACAGACAGACAGACAGACAGACAGACAGACAGACAGACAGGAACAGAGACAGACAGACAGACAGACAGACAGACAGAGACAGACAGACAGGTATAAGAGACAGACAGACAGACAGGTATAAGAGACAGACAGACAGACAGGTATAGAGAGACAGACAGACAGGTATAAGAGACAGAGACAGACAGACAGACAGACAGACAGAGACAGACAAACAGACAGACAGACAGACAGACAGACAGACAGACAGACAGACAGACAGACAGACAGACAGACAGGTGTAAGAGACAGACAGACAGACAGACAGACAGGTATAACAGACAGACAGACAGACAGGTATAAGAGACAGACAGACAGAGACAGACAGACAGACAGACAGACAGACAGACAGACAGACAGACAGACAGACAGACAGACAGACAGACAGACAGACAGGTATAAGAGACAGACAGACAGACAGACAGACAGACAGACAGACAGACAGACAGACAGACAGACAGACAGACAGGTATAAGAGACAGACAGACAGAGACAGACAGACAGACAGACAGACAGACAGACAGACAGACAGACAGAGACAGACAGACAGACAGACAGACAGACAGGTATAAGAGACAGACAGAGACAGACAGACAGACAGACAGACAGACAGACAGACAGACGAGAGACAGACAGACAGACAGAAGACAGGTATAAGAGACAGACAGACAGACAGACAGACAGACAGACAGACAGACAGACAGACAGACAGACAGACAGACAGACAGACAGACAGACAGACAGACAGACAGACAGACAGACAGACAGACAGACAGACAGACAGACAGTGTGCTATTCCCTCTCCTTGTTTTTTTTCTGCTCTTGTTCCTCCCAGCAAACCTGGAACATTCCCAGAACATTAGATTCCCATTAAGTTTTAGTGGGGGTTTATATATAACATTAGGATAATAACTTCCCAAAAACATTCAGATATATATATATATATATGTTCTCCTAACATTCACTGAAATGTTCCCAGCAGGTTCTGTGAACGTTCCCAGGTCTGTATTCAACACTAACCTTAACCCTTAACTAACACTAACCCTAACCTTGATGAAAGCCCCCTAACCTAACCAAACCCTAACCTTGATGAAAGCCCCCTAACCTAATGAAACACTAACCTTGATGAAAGCCCCCCAACCTAACGAAACACTAACCTTGATGAAAGCCCCCCAACCTAAGAAACACTAACTTGATGAAAGCCCCCAACCTAACGAACACTAACCTTGATGAAAGCCCCCCAACCTAACGAAACACTAACCTTGATGAAAGCCCCCCAACCTAAAGTTTTGTCTTGCCCTCTTCACGACTGTCTTGGTGTGCTTGGACCATGTTAGTTTGTTGGTGATGTGGACACCAAGGAACTTGAAGCTCTCAACCTGCTCCACTGCAGCCCCTTCGATGAGAATAGGGGGCGTGCTCAGTCCTCCTTTTCCTGTAGTCCACAATCATCTCCTTTGTCTTGATCACGTTGAGGGAGAGGTTGTTGTCCTGGCACCACACGGCCAGGTCTCTGACCTCCTCCCTATAGGTTGTCTCGTCGTTGTCGGTGATCAGGCCTACCACTGTTGTGTCGTAAGCCAACTCAAATGATGGTGTTGGAGTCGTGCCTGGCCATGCAGTCGTGAGTGAACAAGGAGTACAGGAGGGGACTGAGCACGCACCCCTGAGGGGCCCCCGTGTTGAGGATCAGCGTGGCGGATGTGTTATTACCTACCCTCACCACCTGGGGGCGGCCCGTCAGGAAGTCCAGGATCCAGTTGCAGAATGAGGTGTTTAGTCCCAGGTTCCTTAGCTTAGTGATGAGCTTTGTGGGTACTATGGTGTTGAACGCTGAGCTGTAGTCAATGAACAGCATTCTCACATAGGTGTTCCTTTTGTCCAGGTGGGAAAGGGCAGTGTGGAGTGGCTGCATCATCTGTGGATCTGTTAGGGGGGCGGTATGCGAATTGGAGTGGGGTCTAGGGTTTCTGGGAAAGTGGTGTTGATGGGAGCCATGACCAGCCTTTCAAAGGCCTTGTATCATATGAAGCTGTACTTATTATAATGTCAGACCTCTTTGGTGGTCGTTCATAACTTATACAGTGCTGCGAAAAAGGTATTTGCCCCCATTTCTAAATTTCTCTACTTTTTACATATTTTTTGATATTGAACATTATCAGATCTTCAACCAAAACCAAATATTAGATAAAAGGGAATCTGAGTTAACGAATAACAACAAGTAGATTTAATTTATTTTCATAAACAAAGTTACGCAACACCCATAATGCAACCTGTGTGAAAAAGTAATTGCCTTCTTCCACTCAGTAACTGGTCGTGTCACCGTTTAGCTGTAACGACTCCAACCAATCACTTCCTGTACTTGTTGATCAGTCTCTCGCGTCGCTGTGGAGGAATTTACTGTATGCTGTAATGACTCCGACCAAACACTTCCTGTAGCAGTAATGACTCCGACCAAACACTTCCTGTAGCAGTAATGACTCCGACCAAACACTTCCTGTAGTTGTTGATCAGTCTCTCGCGTCGCTGTGGAGGAATTTACTGTAGCAGTAATGACTCCGACAAAACACTTCCTGTAGCAGTAATGACTCCAACCAAACACTTCCTGTAGTTGTTGACCAATCTCTCACATCGCTGTGGAGGAATTTACTGTAGCAGTAATGACTCCAACCAAACACTTCCTGTAGCAGTAATGACTCCAACCAAACACTTCCTGTAGTTGTTGATCAGTCTCTCACGTCGCTGTGGAGGAATTGTGGCCCACTCTTCCATCCAGAACTGCTTTAACTCAGTGACATTGGTGGGTTTTTCAAGCATGAACTACTTGTTTCAAGTCCTGCCACAACATCTCAAATTGAGATTAGGTCTGGACTTTGACGTCTATTTTTATTCTTTTGCCATTTTCATGTAGACTTGATTGTTTGTTTTGAATCATTGTCTCGCTGCATGACCCAGCTGGGCTTCAGCTTACAGACGGATGGGCCTGACATTCTCCTGTAGAATTCTCTGATACAGAGCAGAATTCACGGTTCCTTCTATTAAGGCAAGTCGTCCAGGTCCTGAGGCAGCTGAGCGTCTCCAAACCAACACACTACCACCACACTGCTTAACCGTTGGTATGAGGTTCTTACCGTGGAATGCGGTGTTTTGGTTTTCGCCAGGCATTATGGGACGCATGTGTCGCGATTTCTGCCGGAGTCGATGCCCCTCCTTGTTCGGGCGGTGCTCGGCGGTCGACGTCACCGGTCTTCTAGACATCATTGATCAGTTTTTCCATTTTCCATTGGTTTTGTCTTGTCTTCCTACCACACCTGGTTCCAATCCCATTCATTACATGTTGTGTATTTAACCCTCTGTTTTCCGCTCATGTCCTTGTCAGTGACTGTTTGTGATGTTATGTTACGTGTGTATGTTGTATCGGTGTGCGCCTGGGTTATTTTTACCCATGTTATTTTGGACTTTGGTTTTGGAGTTTGTTTTTGTCATTAAATACTCCAGTTTAACCAATTTGGTTTCTCCTGCGCCTGACTTCCCTGACAACCTACATACACGATTATGACAGCATGTCGTGCAACTTCTTGTCATTGTTGCTTAGCTATCTGACGATTCAGAATCATAACGCTCGCTTTCCCCCCCCGGGGGGCAAACATCGATGTGCGCACATCCTTTTTTTGGTGACGTTGTCAGCCAAAACCCGTCTATATAACAATAATAAAACATGTGGCATTTCAGGGTTTTGGTTCCCAAGCCAGGTCTTTATCCTCTGGACAACCAGGGAAGCTCTCTCCCTGGTTCCCAGACAACCAGGGAAGCTCTCTCCCTGGTTCCCAAACAACCAGGGAAGCTCTCTCCCTGGTTCCCAGACAACCAGGGAAGCTCTCTCCCTGGTTCCCAAACAACCAGGGAAGCTCTCTCCCTGGTTCCCAAACAACCAGGGAAGCTCTCTCCCTGGTTCCCAGACAACCAGGGAAGCTCTCTCCCTGGTTCCCAGAAACCAACGGCTCCCAAACAACCATGGAAGCTCTCTCCCTGGTTCCCAGACAACCAGGGAAGCTCTCTCCCTGGTTCCCAAACAACCAGGGAAGCTCTCTCCCTGGTCCTCAGACAACCAGGGAAGCTCTCTCCCCTGGTTCCCAGACAACCAGGGGAGCTCTGTCCCTGGTCCTCAGACAACCAGGGAAGCTCTCTCCCTGGTTCCCAGACAACCATGGAAGCTCTCGCCCTGGTTCCCAAACAACCAGGGGAGCTCTGTCCCTGGTCCTCAGACAACCAGGGAAGCTCTCTCCCTGGTTCCCAGACAACCAGGGAAGCTCTCTCCCTGGTTCCCAAACAACCAGGGAAGCTCTCTCCCTGGTTCCCAGACAACCAGGGAAGCTCTCTCCCTGGTTCCCAAACAACCAGGGAAGTTCTCTCCCTGGTTCCCAAACAACCAGGGAAGCTCTCTCCCTGGTTCCCAAACAACCAGGGAAGCTCTCTCCCTGGTTCCCAGACAACCAGGGAAGCTCTCTCCCTGGTTCCCAGACAACCAGGGAAGCTCTCTCCCTGGTTCCCAAACAACCAGGGGAGCTCTGTCCCTGGTCCTCAGACAACCAGGGAAGCTCTCTCCCTGGTTCCCAGACAACCAGGGAAGCTCTCTCCCTGGTTCCCAAACAACCAGGGGAGCTCTGTCCCTGGTCCTCAGACAACCAGGGAAGCTCTCTCCCTGGTTCCCAGACAACCAGGGAAGCTCTCTCCCTGGTTCCCAGACAACCAGGGAAGCTCTCTCCCTGGTTCCCAAACAACCAGGGAAGCTCTCTCCCTGGTTCCCAGACAACCAGGGAAGCTCTCTCCCTGGTTCCCAAACAACCAGGGGAAGCTCTCTCCCTGGTTCCCAAACAACCAGGGAAGCTCTCTCCCTGGTTCCCAGACAACCAGGGAAGCTCTCTCCCTGGTTCCCAGACAACCAGGGGAAGCTCTCTCCCTGGTTCCCAGACAACCAGGGAAGCTCTCTCCCTGGTTCCCAAACAACCAGGGGAGCTCTGTCCCTGGTCCTCAGACAACCAGGGAAGCTCTCTCCCTGGTTCCCAGACAACCAGGGAAGCTCTCTCCCTGGTTCCCAAACAACCAGGGGAGCTCTGTCCCTGGTCCTCAGACAACCAGGGAAGCTCTCTCCCTGGTTCCCAGACAACCAGGGAAGCTCTCTCCCTGGTTCCCAGACAACCAGGGGAGCTCTGTCCCTGGTCCTCAGACAACCAGGGGAGCTCTCTCCCTGGTTCCCAGACAACCAGGGAAGCTCTCTCCCTGGTTCCCAAACAACCAGGGAAGCTCTCTCCCTGGTTCCCAAACAACCAGGGGAGCTCTGTCCCTGGTCCTCAGACAACCAGGGGAGCTCTCTCCCTGGTTCCCAGACAACCAGGGAAGCTCTCTCCCTGGTTCCCAGACAACCAGGGAAGCTCTGTCCCTGGTCCCCAGACAACCAGGGGAGCTCTCTCCCTGGTTCCCAAACAACCAGGGGAGCTCTGTCCCTGGTCCTCAGACAACCAGGGGAGCTCTCTCCCTGGTTCCCAGACAACCAGGGAAGCTCTCTCCCTGGTTCCCAAACAACCAGGGAAGCTCTCTCCCCTGGTTCCCAGACAACCAGGGAAGCTCTCTCCCTGGTTCCCAGACAACCAGGGGAAGCTCTGTCCCTGGTCCTCAGACAACCAGGGAAGCTCTCTCCCTGGTTCCCAGACAACCAGGGAAGCTCTCTCCCTGGTTCCCAGACAACCAGGGAAGCTCTCTCCCTGGTTCCCAGACAACCAGGGAAGCTCTCTCCCTGGTTCCCAGACAACCAGGGAAGCTCTCTCCCTGGTTTCCAAACAACCAGGGAAGCTCTCTCCCTGGTTCCCAGACAACCAGGGAAGCTCTCTCCCTGGTTCCCAGACAACCAGGGAAGCTCTCCCACATCTTCTTGTTCAGTATATCACCATGGCAATGTGTGCTCAATCAGGAAGTACATGCTTCCTTTTTTTAAAATATAATCCTTCTTAGACATAACTAACCCAGGGAAATACAGGTAACTTTAGTTTAGTTTAAGTTTATTAATTCAACCATTTTGGGGCGGTAGGTAGCCTAGTGGTTAGAGCGTTGGACTAGAAACCGAAATGGTTGCAAGATTGAATCCCCGAGCTGACAAGGTACAAATCTGTCGTTCTGCCCCTGAACAAGGCAGTTAACCCACTGTTCCCTGGTAGGACGTCATTGTAAATAAGAATTTGTTCTTAACTGACTTGTCTAGTTAAATAAAGGTTAAATAAAAAAAATTAAAAACAAGCATACTTGAAAAAGCCATACATGAATAAAATCAGGATGTCCTTATCTCAATCTGACCAATGGTGTTTCAGGATGTCCTTATCTCAATCCAACCAATGGTGTTTCAGGATATCCTTATCTCAATCCGACCAATGGTGTTTCAGGATGTCCTTATCTCAATCCAACCAATGGTGTTTCAGGATGTCCTTATCTCAATCCGACCAATGGTGTTTCAGGATGTCCTTATCTCAATCCGACCAATGGTGTTTCAGGATGTCCTTATCTCAATCCAACCAATGGTGTTTCAGGATGTCCTTATCTCAATCCAACCAATGGTGTTTCAGGATGTCCTTATCTCAATCCGACCAATGGTGTTTCAGGATATCCTTACCTCAATCCGACCAATGGTGTTTCAGGATATCCTTATCTCAATCCGACCAATGGTGTTTCAGGATGTCCTTATCTCAATCCGACCAATGGTGTTTCAGGATATCCTTATCTCAATCCGACCAATGGTGTTTCAGGATGTCCTTATCTCAATCCGACCAATGGTATTTCAGGATATCCTTACCTCAATCCAACCAATGGTATTTCTATCTTAGAAACTTTCAGAATGTTGAAGGTAGTGTTGTGTGCAGTAGGAGGAGCTAATGTTGTGGTGCTGAAATGTTCACACAGCCTGATGTTCAACCTCTGTCTCTCTGTCTGTCTGTCTCTTTCTCTCCCTCTCTCTCTCTCTCTCTCCTCTCTCTCTCTCTGTCTCTCTCTCTCTCTCTCTCTCTCTGTCTCTCCCCCTCTCTCTCTGTCTCTCCCTCTCTCTCTGTCTCTCCCTCTCTCTCTCTCTCTCTGTCTCTCTCTCTGTGTCTGTCTCTCTCTCTCTGCCTCTCTCTCTCTCTGCCTCTCTCTCTGTCTATCTGTCTCTCTCTGCCTTTCTCTCTGTCTGTCTGTCTCTGTCTGTCTCTGTCTCTCTCTCTCTATATATATATATATATATATAGTTGAAGTTGGAAGTTTACATACACCTTAGCCAAATACATTTAAACTCAGTTTTTCTCAATTCTTGACATTTAATCCTAGTAAAAATCCCATTTTAGGTCAGTTAGGATCACCACTTTATTTTAAGAATGTGAAATGTCAGAATAATAGTAGAGAGAATTATTTATTTCAGCTTT
>NC_059452.1:111332397-111334897 GCF_905237065.1 Salmo salar
AAGGTGTAGAAAGCGTTCCACAGGGATGCTGGTCCATGTTGACTCCAATGCTTCCCCCAGTTGTGTCTAGTTGGCTGGATGTCCTTTGGGTGGTGGACCAGTCTTGATACACACAGGAAACTGTTTGAGCGTGGAAAAACCCAGCAGCTTTGCAGTTCTTGAGTGGCGCAATGGTCTAAGACACTGCATCTCAGTGCAAGAGGTGTCACTACAGTACCTGGTTCGAATCCAGGCTGTATCACATCTGGCTGTGATTGAGAGTCCCATAGGGACTAACACACACACACACACACACAGCAAAAAAGAGAGACAGAAAAGAGATTCTTCCTGTCCACTACCGTAAAACAAACCATGTATCTGTTTAAATAACAGTATTGAATGTATTCTTTGTTTAAACATGAATGTGCTTCTACACCTGCATTGCTTGCTGTTTGGGGGGGTTTTAGGCTGGGTTTCTGTAACAGCACTTTGAGATATCAGCTGATGTAAGAAGGGCTATATAAATACATTTGATTTGATTTGAATGGCATGTGAAGGGAGGTCACCCGTGATACAAGTCATTATTCGACGTCTGTGTCTGAGGACGTCGGGAGATTATATCGACACCAGCCACTAGGGGGGGCAACACTGAGCGCTGTTACCTTCTAGTAGGGTTTTTTTTGGTTTTGATAGGGGCGACGGATGGGCGTAAACATCTGTCTCTGATTACAAAGGTTTCATGCTCAAATCCATATTAAAATATTTTAGTTTGGAGCCAAAAACCTTAAACTTTAAACACTTTGAAATGTGAAGGTTTTTTTGGACCAATTTCAAAATTTGATGTTTGAGAAACATGGATGATAGTTGTTAATTATAATTATATATGTTATTATATTATATATGTTATTATATATGTTATTATATATGTTATTATATTATATATGTTATTATATTATATATGTTATTATATTATATATGTTATTATATATGTTATTATATTATATATGTTATTATATATGTTATTATATTATATATGTTATTATATATGTTATTATATATGTTATTATATTATATATGTTATTATATTATATATGTTATTATATTATATATGTTATTATATATGTTATTATATATGTTATTATATTATATATGTTATTATATTATATATGTTATTATATTATATATGTTATTATATATGTTATTATATATGTTATTATATTATATATGTTATTATATTATATATGTTATTATATTATATATGTTATTATATATGTTATTATATTATATATGTTATTATATTATATATGTTATTATATTATATATGTTATTATATATGTTATTATATTATATATGTTATTATATTATATATGTTATTATATATGTTATTATATATGTTATTATATTATATATGTATTTATTATATATGTTATTATATTATATATGTTATTATATTATATATGTTATATTATATATGTTATTATATTATATATGTTATTATATTATATATGTTATTATATTATATATGTTATTATATTATATATGTTATTATATATGTTATTATATTATATATGTTATTATATTATATATGTTATTATATATGTTATTATATTATATATGTTATTATATTATATATGTTATTATATATGTTATTATATATGTTATTATATTATATATGTTATTATATATGTTATTATATTATATATGTTATTATATTATATATGTTATTATATTATATATGTTATTATATTATATATGTTATTATATATGTTATTATATTATATATGTTATTATATATGTTATTATATTATATATGTTATTATATTATATATGTTATTATATTATATATGTTAATATTATATATGTTATTATATTATATATGTTATTATATATGTTATTATATTATATATGTTATTATATTATATATGTTATTATATTATATATGTTATTATATTATATATGTTATTATATTATATATGTTATTATATATGTTATTATATTATATATGTTATTATATTATATATGTTATTATATATGTTATTATATATGTTATTATATTATATATGTTATTATATATGTTATTATATTATATATGTTATTATATTATATATGTTATTATATTATATATGTTATTATATATGTTATTATATTATATATGTTATTATATTATATATGTTATTATATATGTTATTATATTATATATGTTATTATATTATATATGTTATTATATATGTTATTATATATGTTATTATATTATATATGTTATTATATATGTTATTATATTATATATGTTATTATATTATATATGTTATTATATTATATATGTTATATATATTATATATGTTATTATATATGTTATTATATTATATATGTTATTATAATTCTGAATTCTGAATTGAGTGTAATTTAACAGTAATATATCATTTATTCTGTGTTAACATTATTTTTGTGTCAAATCGTTCATTGGCAACCCATCCCTTACGGGATTAATTGACACGCGAAAAAACATGAGCTGGAACACACA